>NC_134276.1:51482388-51782494 GCF_949628215.1 Phalacrocorax aristotelis
AGACGATGCTTCAAACAGATTTCGAGAAAGTGAGGAAACATTTCAAGGACCCCCTGAACCAACTTATATCCAGGGGATGCTGTAAACATCATATTATACCATAATACTACAGGCCAGATTGTGCCATGCATCATCCATCAAGTAATATTCCCAAACATCTTTGTCTTTAAATAAATTGTTGTGTAAATATGCATTTTTCAGTGTAAATATTATCAGCACAAGTTCTAAATGGTTCAGTAAAAATACTATAGTAATTCCATTCTATGGCTGTGTGAAAATGATGTTGCTGTGTATTGCCATCAACAGTCATGAAATAGTACTCCATGGGCTATAAAAGAATAGACAGAAGTTCTGTATGACACAGGCTCTCACATACTTGCATCCCTCTGACAATACTGAGTTTTAAAGTGATTTTCAAATTCTTATCCTCTGGAGATGCAGCAGCTTAACGGTTCCGTAGTTGTTACTTCTCCTTCTGCAGAGTATTACTCCCATGACCTCCCAAAAGCCCTTTCCAACAGAATTTGTTTGTTGCTGATTTAGAGCGAAATGAGTACACATTGCAAATTAACCTAGGGTAAAAAAGACTGATTAAAAAATAAGAGAATTTTTCACATTAAACATTAAGTCCCATTAAAAAGAAAAAGCAATTACTTTTAAGCAAAGACAATGTTCAAATAATTGATGGCATTGGAACACAGAGGAAATAACCTTGGAGTTAACTGTTTCTTGGCAGTCTATGTCCCCTTATGGATCTTTTTTTTGTACCCAAACTTAAAATCAGTAGGGTGTTTTTATACCTTTTTTCCTTGAAATTTTTTACCTTAGTGTCTTTTAGCTTGTTACTGCCAATCTGAGATATAGCACCAGTGATTCCCCTATTCATACACTTTCCACTTGAAACCACAAGTTTTGCTCAAGACTTTCCAGAATATGTTAAGGGCTGAAACAGCTCCAACAACTGCATCAGAGAATGGGAAGTGGAATATCTGCTTTTAAAGTTTCACTAACAGTGAAAATGGTATGGCATTCAGATTTCAGAAGTCATGTCCATGATATGAACACGGTGTGCATCATGTAGTCAATCTTCATATCTGGCCTTATTGTCTCAGTTCTCAATCAAATCTTCAAGTCTTTCTTTTCTTGGAAAATTTTAAAGTAGAAATTAAATTTGTTTTAGTTTTGTCAAGAAGTAGTAGGAAAATATGATAAAATACTCCAGTATTACGTACTCTAAAATGTGTCATGTTAATCTTTTAATTAGATGTCAGTCTGTCTAATAGCTTAAAATATACTCTTAGATACTGTAAATTATTCCCAACTATTGTAGTAGATATGGCCCTGAGCAAGGACATGCTTTATAAACTCACTCAGCTGTAGAAATACTGTGAGAGACATCTTATCTGACTATACTGGCTTTGACTGCCCTTGAGAGCAGATTCAGTGTTTGTCCAGTCAGCAAGCCTGCATGTACAGTTGAAGGTCATTCCTAAAATACATGGGATTCTGTATGCCTTGGAGCTTTTATCATGTGCACAAACTCTGCCCACCTTAATATGCTTGCAGGCATGTCCTGGGAGACTGTCCACAGGCTGCTCACAAGTCCATGGGTCATGAACATAGTATTGACGTAATAGTTTTGTCTTCCTCCTTGCGTTTTGCAAGGTTATGTGTTAGTGCCAATGCTTTTCTCTGCTGTCTCTACTCTCTTTCTCCTCATCATCCTCTGTTATTTTACTTTCTCTGGCAAGTATCGAATTGTGCGCAGAAGGCAGATTCATGGGATCTCTCTATCTCTAGAGGCAGAGTTCTTCCAGACAATAAAGTAACTCTGTTTATTACATACCCTGTATTTACACCTGAACTTGAGTTAACTTCATATTTGTGCTTACTGCTTGTCCAAGCTTTCTCAATGGTGATGGATGCAGCCTTGAACAAAGAAAAAGAACTTACATTCTTGTACAGTCTTTGTGTTATACTGTGGGAGTTCTGGCCAATGATGCAAGAAATGAGTAAGTTAGAAATCCTCTGCAGCCTTATAATACTTTGCTGTACTATCATTTTCAGAATATAAGTTACTATATTTCTCAAAAAAAGGGAAAAAAAAAAGAAAAAGAAAAAGAGAGGAATGTGAGGAAACAGAGTTTTAACACTACACCTCCCTCTGAGATTGGCAAATTACATAGTAGACCAAACTGATCTCAAGAAAAAGCTATTTCACTCTTAGAAAAAAAGAGATTCTGAAGGAAAAAGGGCTTGTTCATGCTTCAGTTTTCCTCTTCAGCAGGTCCAATACACTTTGTATTTAACTAATTTGGTTTAATTTTATGTCTCAAACTAGTCTTAAGCATCTAGAGCTTTATTTGATCGGTCTTCCTATGTATTTCATATATATTTATAGATATTTCACTGTTTTACCATATGCATGAGGAAGTTCCTGCAGCTAGATCGCTTTTTCTACAAACTATATTGGGGCACAATGCCAGTTTGTCTTGTTCCTGCTTTTGCAGTATGTATCTTTTTTAACACTGAGATGCAATGAAAAAATAGGTACTTGCTGTACGTATTACAAATATAGAGGTAAAGCAAAACAAAATGCGATATCAAAATGTATTTGTGCTCGTTTTCGCTGGGGTAGTTAATTTTCTTCATGGTAGCTAGTATGAGGCTATGATTTGGATTTGTTCTGGAAGCAGCATTGATAATGCGGACATGTTTTAGTTACTGCTGAGCAGTGCTTCCACAGAGTCAAGGCCTTCTCTGTTTCTCATACCACCCCACCAGCAAGTAGGCTGGGGGTGCACAAGAGGTTGGGAGGGGACACAGCTGGGACAGCCTGACCCCAGCTGAACAAAGGGATATTCTATACCATATTACATCATGCTCAGCACACAAAGCTGGGGGAAGAAGAAGGAAGGGGGTCATTCAAAGTGATGGCGTTTGTCTTCCCAAGTAACCATTACATGTGATGGGGCCCTGCTTTCCTGGAGATGGCTGAACACCTGCCTGTCCATGGGAAGGAGTGAATGAATTCCTTGTTTGTTTTGCTTGCACACACAGCTTTTGCTTTTACCTGTTAAACTGTCTTTATCTCAACCCATGAGTTTTCTCTCTTTTACTCTTCTGATTTTCTCCCCCATCCCACTGGGAGGGAGGGAGCGAGTAGCTTTGTGGTGTTTAGTGGCCAGCTGGGATTGAACCACTACAGTACTTCAGAATTTAAATACACTGGTTTTAGATCAGTGCTTATTAAAAGTGTAGTGAATTACTTGTTTAGAATAAATTCTTTAGGTTCTGAATGATGGCTTATCACATATGTACCTCCTACTATCTTTCTAAATAAAGAGTGGCTAGAAAGTGCTTATTTGCTGATTTAGTATTTCATTTGGGTTTTTACTAGCTGCAGTACACCCAGGAAATTAAAAGAAACTTTTCCATTTACTTCAGAAAGTTTTGAAGCAGGGCTTTGATTCTCTTATTTGTATGGATGATAGGTTATTTAGGTTACTAAGTATTATGACTACCAGATAATTTTGCATTTATGAAACAATAAGGTGACTCTTATTTTCTTTGGTACTTAAAAATAATAGATATGGGTTTATAAATTAAAACTATCTTTCATAGTAGTAGAAAAGCAGCTGTGAAACTACCTTCAGAAAACCCTTGTGTAGCAAAATTATTCAAAATCATGCATGCTAGGAAAAAGGAAAAGAAATCTAGCCAGATGTTCACAGATCATTAATCTACCTTGAGTAAGTTAAACAACTTTTCCTTTCCTTTCCTCAAAAAAGTTTTATCTTAATTTCACCACTATTTATTTTCAAGAATTTCTACTCATTAAAGGTTTTGATGATTCTAATAATAATATACAGCTAAATTGTAATTTAATGAAGATTCAACACACCACTACATTGTAAAAGTCTGAGCAAATGGAAGATTGAGCTGATTTAATGACGTATCTCCTAGTTCACCTGTTAAAAGCTTAACACTTATTTCCTAAAAGGAAAGAGAAGAGAAAACAAAGGAAAAAGAAAGAAAAAAAAAAAAAAACAAAGGAAAAAATGAACAATAAAGATAAAGAAGGAAATAAAATATCCAACACTATTTTTTTTCACTTATCTTTTCTTTTCCAGCTTTCAAACAGACTTCTTATGTGGCACGTATTTCCACTTTGGATGTTTAAACCAGTTTCATGATTTAAATAATCTCTTGGTAAAGAGACCATTTTGTTGGAGGTCACAAAGGTGTTTCTGCTGATGTTTTTGTTGATGTGCTTTTCAGTCCTTTGTAGTGTTTCTTTATTTTATCCCCTGATCAGAGTTGTGTTTGACTAGCTAACGCACATCTCTGATGTGCACTGAACAGCACCAAGCTGTTGTCACACCAGTGAAAGGCAAGAATACGACAAAAGAAAACTTTCTTTTATGCCTTTTTCTTCCATGGGCATTCAATTTTTTTAGCTACTATTATTTACAGAGTCCAGAGCTGAATTTTGCTTCTTTGAATTCCTGAAATCTGGCAGTCTAACTACTGCCAGTCTGTAAGGGACTAGAAACTTGTCTCAACATTGTTGGCAGGACAGTTTAACTACCGAAGCCTGATCACCACGGCAACTGAGCGGGACAGTTCAATCACCAAGGCATCCCAGTGAGTCCTACCCGACAGGAACCTGTCCGTCCTGTTGTCTCGGAGCACATGTCCTCTGCACATGCGCCTGGGCCCAGGGTCGACTGACAGCATGGGGGGTGGGGCTCAGACCCTCTAGAGCTTTCGAGCACCCTCTAGTGATGGTACTGAGCATCTGCCCCACCACTGATGGGAGGTGTGGGTTTGCAAACCAGTTGTTGACTATGCAAGAAGACAACACTATAAAAAGGGGAAACCAGAGGAGACCCTGAGGAGTGTTTTGGAACATCTCCCCACATCAGATTCAAAGATACATCGGAATGACGGGATGCTGCAGATCTGTGGTGGTAGCTATCACAGCTCTCTCTTTCTTTTGCTTTCTCACTTTTTCTCTCTTTCTCTCCTTTTCTCTTGCGTATTTGTTGTTGGCCAAATAAAGTTACTTGGCATTTGACTCAAAACAGAGTCTTAATTCTGTTTCCGAGAATGTAAAAGGAACCTAGTCACAATAAAACATTTGAGTTAATCAGAAGTTAAGCCCAGCTGCCCCCAACCTGTCAGAATTATCTGAGGTTGGTTGGAAAGCAAGGGGGTTGAATCTCTGCTAAACTGTTCAACCCAACAGTGGATCATGACATAGTCCAATCTGAAAAAGCTAGCTGGTGTTACTTCAGTATACCATAAAACAGAAATGTGTTTTAATGAATCAGACTTCTACAATATTTAAGGGACAATAACATTATTTATGTGCATTTTATTATTTTGATTACTGATGGAATTCCCCTTTGCACAACAAGAAAAGTTAGGCTAAACTCAGGCTGAATTTCTGAAGATGTGATCTTAGGTTGGAAGCTAGAGTCACTTGGACAAAATTTTTCAGAGGACAAATGGGCAATATGATTGGACATTTTTGTTTGTGTTATTACAGCCAACAAACAAACTAAACATAAAGCTTCAATTAAAAATAAGCTTCTGCTTCCTTGATTGTTTACATGATTTAAGTAAGTGTTTGTATGAGACTTGAATGAGGAGAAGAAGGGCTATATATATGTGTGGTGTCCTGAAGTGGGACCATGGAGATAAAGAACAAGTGATTTGCACTTCCTGGAACTTGATTTATAGAGAGGTTTCAGTTTATTCATAACCATGAAATGTTTTGCATTTGCTGAAGTAGATTTCAAGCAGACTCCAATTCCTTTGACGTTCTTTGTAGCCTTCTACAGCATTCCAGTTGCAGATAGGGAAGTAACTTACTACTTTGCAGCCTGCAATTCCATTTCACAACATCCTCTATTCCCTCGTAAGGGTTATGAATCCTGCAACATCCCGTCAGTTACTGTTTGCTTTTTAGAGTCTGCATCTACAGTGCTAAAATAATCTCCCCAGTAAGGCAGAATAATTAGATCCCATAATGCTCAGGGTAGCCCTTTCTAGAGCAAATGGTCTAGATTATGCACCATTTGCTTCTGGATTCTATTATATCGCCATAGACCTAAGAGTATCTTCACAGACCTGAGTTTGCATTGTATTTTTTTGATGTTTTAAATCTAAAGTATATGCAACAAAATCAGAACAGTTGCAGTGGTGATTTTATAGCACTGAAGGAATATGATGGATACTTAAGGTGGCCTGTGAGTGCATTCAAGAACAATAATGTCCAAGTTAACTTTGAACTGTGTAAAGCAGTATGAACCCAGATGGTGGCGCTCTCTTCTATTATGTTTTGGGAGTTGTCCCTGGAATTGACTGTCTCCAAATCTCCTAGGTTTTGTCTCAGAGGTAACCTGCTGCTTGACTCCAAGATACAAATATGTACTGAGCTAGCTTTTATGTACTTCACGTATTGTGAATGTTCAGGGGTGTATAATCCAGGACTGAATCAGAGAACTGAGCTGTTACCAACAGATCATATTAGCATGGAAAGATGTTATAAACTCTGCAAATTACAGGAGATGTGCTTTATTTACAAATAGCTGTACTAGCCACTGAATCTCATATTGCTTTGTTTTGAAGTGTAGCATGAAGTATCTGAATGTATAAGTAATGTCAGGTCCATTATATGAATAATGATCTCTTCTAAAGCACTCAAAAGTGCCAGAAACAGACTTCAAATATACAGCAGCTTTTTAAGGGATGTAGCAGTGAGCTATATCGAAAGAAAGTATATTTCTTTAAAACAGATATCATGCACACATGCACACACAGACATTTTGAAACTGGTTATTAAATTGAAGAAAACTAATAAGGCATCCAATGAGCTGCTATTGTTGTTCTGCCAGCTTTCTCTTAAATAATAAAACAACCATTATAAAACCTGTCTATCTTTTGTCCTGCGTAATTGGTGACTATTGCTTTCATGTTTATATTAAAACTTAAAGAAATAATAAAAACACCCAACCTCTTCGCAATTGAAAGCCCTGTTTTCATTTTCATCCTTTAAAACAGTAAGAACAACAGCCAAGTCCTGCTTTAAAATATTAAAATAGCTGAGTATACAGGGTGAGCTCATGCTTTAATTAGGGGAAAAAAAAAAAAAGGATGTTATGATATTCTTCAGTATTCTTCAGGGCATTTCACTCCAGATGACCTTTTTTTACATGATTCATGTTACCTCCAAATGAGATGTCAAAATAAAGGCAGTAGGAAAAAAACTGATCAAAACACCCCTCAATCATAGCATTTTTTTTTTTTTTTTTTTTGGTTTGCTTGCAAAGTATTATAAGAACTGCTATTGATGTTATATACATATTATATAGAAGATAGCTAAAATCATTTTTTGTTTTGTTTCCTAGAAAAATTTTTAAACAACCATTTTTTTTTCACATAACTAGTTCCCTTCAGAAGTACAGAAGAACTTTTCTGTGTGTGCACAGCCACAAGAACTGAGGTATGGTGTTTATTTAGTAGTGAGGTTATCTCAGACGCAAAACAGGATAGTCAAACGTCCAAAGTTATCCAGAAACATGTGGAGGTGGTTCTTGGTGAAAGGATAATTTTGCTTTGCCAGAACATATAATGTCTGACTAAGTAGGTTCATAAACACAGCATTTTAGAGGATACTATTTTTAAAATCACTAACTTTTCCAAGACAAAGCAATAGCTCCCCAACATCTGCTTTCACTTAATGAAGAGACAGTGCTGTAAAAAATACAGACTATAAGTTCAAAAGCTACATCTTCAATAGCATTACCTGTTCTTCAGGATTGACACTGCAGTGAGATTAGAAGTTTGTAAATATATTAGCAAACAGGAAGCAAGCATATGCTGTGGGTGATCTTCCTCTTTTTTCCAGCATTCTTTTCATCTCATTAAAATAGGTAGGGGGATAAATCAAGAGTCTACTTTCTGTTTGTGGGGTCTAAGATATACCACCGGTGTCAGCCCTTCAAACATTATTTTATTAGCACAAAGTAGTGAAAGTCTATTTCAGGATGCTCTCCCCTTGTGCTGTGCTGAGGGAAGGGAGCTGTTTGGGTGGGAAGCAGCTACACAGACTTTGCCACCTCTGTGTCATAAACAAATTTTCAAAAGTACTGCAAATTCACTGTCCACTGACAAAACAGACTTGAGCAGTCAGTTCCCTCTGAGGGACAGAAACTGGCCATAACTGCTGTATGAATGCACAGAATGTCCCACTCAACCAGTTCAGTTGTATTTGACCTGAACTGAAAACTAGCTCTCTTGTAAACTATATAACTGAATGCATTTTTATTATTTTTATCGAGTTTATTAAGTTATTTTGTTAAACTAGAAAGGTCAAATATAGGAAATCAAATAGGAGAAATGAATTGTTGTATACCCTATCCCGAAAAGGAAAAAAAAATTTTTTTTTTCCTTTCTATAACTGTCAGTGACAAGAAATGATGATAACATTCTTTTCAGTGCATTATGTGGGTGAAAATGTTCAGGTTTAGAATCCTTTTTCTTAATCTTTCTAAGTTTTAATAGATTAGAAAAATAATTAATAATTAATTAAATTTTACTCTTTAGTGTCAAAGGGGTGTTTCTTTAGTACCAAACAAAAAACATGAAACAAAGCAAGAGTGCTTGTTTCATATCCTATTTTGTTAAGATTTTTTTTCTGAAGGTGATAGTATTTTGTTTGTAATATTCCTCCAAAATATTCAGTCAAATCATTAGAAAAATATCTTACTATGAGAAAGAGTTATCTCTTGCTGAGGATGCTGAAAACTTTCTAAGCATGTCTAGAAAGGATTTATGAATAACAGATTTCAAACTTTTTACCATCCTGAGGATACAGATATAGCAGATAAAGCTTAACACATATCTAAGCAAATGTCCTGATAGAATGGTATAGAACATAAAGTATTTTTCTTTTTGTTTTGTTCTTTTTTGTTTCCTTTAAAACAAAACAACCTTAAATCAGATTGTTATTTCCCAAAAACCATTAATTTCCTTTACAGCCAGACACAGTTGATACATATACTGTAGTTATTACATACTGATTACTGATTTAGTAGATTTAATAGTAAGCATTACAGGGAGTAGAGTCTGCTTGATCTGTATAGAACAATTTCATTAGAACAATCCATGTTTCAGTATTCTGCTTTACTCAGTGCAGGTCAACTACAAGAAAAGTAAGAATCAAGTTTAAAATAATTAGCAACTGAAATAAACCCAAACAAATAAAAAACCCAATAATAGATATACAGGAAGAGTGCTTTCAACATTTCGGGATACCTGTTCCAGAAGGAACTTATTGTATAAGTTCTTTTTCATTTTGCAAAAATAATTATCCTTAATTCAAATGGTGTTGAATCCTATAGCATAATGTTGATGAAATTTACTCAAAAAGAAAAGATATATGCTTCAAGTGTTAGTGAAAATGCTTGTCTGGTACAGTTCACTGTTAATCCCCAAGGTAAATTAAGGACTTAAAGCTGTGTGTTCCACATCTCAGGTGAGTTCATCAACTGGAATGCTTCATGGTGAAAGAAACCCCCCCTAATATCCTGCTAACAGTGTTTCAATTTGTATAAACCATCAAGTATAGCCTAGACCTAGAAGCAACTGTCAGCCAGAGATTAATATACCCACCTGGAAACTAGGATAACTCAGACTGATTGATATCCTTACTCTGGACACAGACCAGAAGAAAGATGGAAAAAAGGACTGAACAAATCTCTTTTCAAAGTGTGTTTTTAGGAAAGAAAAAATAATAATTAAAAAAAAGTCTCACTATAAAACAACGTTTGAGACAGGATTTTGTAGCCTAAAAAATGGCAGTTAGATGAGTGAGTGGTGGTAAAGGGAGAAGTAGAGGCGTGAAAAAAACCAAACTGACAGAATGAGCTAGGAGGAAAATATAAGCAATGAAATGGGTTTCTATTTCAGAATACAACATTGTTTCTTTGAGTGATTTTCTAGGCCTTCGCATCTGAAGTTGAGAACAATGATATTACTGTAAGTTTTATCCCATGAAGGGTAAGATTTAGAGATTGTTCCTGGATTGTATTCTTCTTTTATAACTTAGTGAACGGGGCACTGCCCCCCAAATAGGGAAAGTCTGTCTCTTCTCACTGTTCACACTTCTGATCACTGCTTCTTTTGTACTTGGTGTAGTTTTTATGGGACTTCATGACATAACGGAACTCACTAATTCATCAGAAAACTAATTACTTTTTTCAGATAAGTTTTATCCACAACCATATATTGGCAATTCAATGAGTTGAATCAAATGGACTCTATGGGCAGTCCAAGTGAGTACCGGAGTGAGGACACGGTGGAAGTAAGAAAGAAAGAGGAAAGAGCAAAATCACCCTTTCAGCAGTAAACCACTATACCATATCAAGATGTAGCAAATAATTTCATCTTCACTTAAATTAATTTATCTTGCACATGTGTTGTGGTTTAGCCCCAGGCAGCAGCCAAGCACCATGCAGCTGCTTGCTCACTCCCCTACAGTGGGACGGGGGACAGAATAAGAAGAGTAAAAGTGAGAAAACTGCTGGGTTGAGGTAAAGACAGTTTAATAGGTAAAGAAAAAGCTGTGCGTGGAAGCAAAGCAGAACAAGGAATTCATTCACTGCTTCCCACCAGCACGCAGGTATTCAGCCATCTCCAGGAAAGCAGGGCTCCACCACACGTAACAGTTACTTGGGAAGACAAATGCCACCACTCTGAAGTCCCCCCCTTCCTCCTTCTTCCCCCAGGTTTATATACTGAGCATGACGTCATATGGTATGGAATATCCCATTGGTCAGCTGGGGTCAGCTGTCCTGGCTGTGTCCCTTCCCAGCTTCTTGTGCACCCGGCAGAGCACAGGGAGCTGAAAAAGTCCTTGACCAGTGTAAGCGCTACTTAGCAACAACTAAAACATCTCTGTAGTATCACCACTATTTCCAGCACAAATACAAAACGTAGTCCTATACTATCTACTATGAAATAAATTAACTCTATCGCAGCTGAAACCAGGACAACATGGTTCAAAGGTGTCTAACATAAGACAGGCTCCCTCAAAATACAATACTGCAGTTCTTTACAAAATCAAGCATAATATGATTCAAAAGTTCAAAGCAAATGTGAAATATCGTGCTGCTTATATGGTATAAAAGATTGAGTAACATGTTAATAACAAAAAATCTGTGTTGTATGGTTAGAAGGCTCTTGGACTCAATATCCCTCAAAGAGTCCTAGTAAATAACTAAAAGTACATAAAGACTTGCAATATCAAGATAGAGGCTAATCATGAGCTAATGGTTCTGTTGCCAATTAACACTGAGAGTTATTTAGCAGTGTGAAAATTAAACTTTAACTTTTTCTTATAACTAACCAGACTGCCTTTTGCAGCATCAAAATCTATCAACAAGATAAAACACTTTTTTTCCTTTTTCCTGTAACATTCATCATACCCTTATTATTGATTCAAATCTGGATCTTGCTGCCAAACTCTAATTTCTTGTCTTGTCCATCTGCTGCAGGGAGAAACTTTTACTGTCAAAACAGTGGTAATAAAATGCAGCATTCTCTATAGTGAACGCAAAACCCAGACTTACCTGTGGAGCACATTCAACACCTATGTAAAAACTAAATATATTATTCCTGCTTGGATGAAAACTCTCACTCTAAAGGATGCTTTCATTTATTTCATATATGAAAGAATTGAAGAAGACAAGCATGGGTGAACTCCAGCATTATAAGTTATACAGGAAAAGAATAAATGTAGGAACATAAAAGCATTTTCACCGGAACAGCAAAAACCATCTATCTTATCTTTCATCCTGTCTCCACCAGGGACCAAAGGCAAATGCCTAAGAATGTATCTAACAAGGCAATTTTGAAATCATGCTCCTCCTGAATACTCTCCCAGCATCCAAAAATTTAATGCTTAGAAAATACCTAAAGAAGAAGTCATATTTCTGTATTTGTTTGCCCTCAGTGGAATTTTGTCCTTTTTTTTCTTAATGACTTCTTGAATTTTTGTAAACTTAGTATACACAGTGTTCAGAAGAAAAAAGGTTTACTACCTAATGCTTGTTTAAAAATGCCCCGTTTCAAACTGTCAGCCAGTAGTTTCTTTTGAATTGTCTTCTATTTGAAGAGAAAGTGAATATTGTTCACTCTACATCATCTTTATGCCTTTCTTGATTTGATATAATTCTATCATGTTCTAATCTGAAGACTCCTATCATTCTGCATACAGAAGCTGTTCTAAACCCATGATCATCTTTCTTCACCTCTCTGAACTTTCCCTTTCTGGGACACAATTAATTTTCTTCACAGCGGCCTGTATGTTGGATTTGTGACACAAACAATAGTGATAACACACCAACGTTTTGGATCTTGCTGAAGAGTGTTTGTACAGCATCAAGGCCTTTTCTGTTTCTCACTCTGCTCTTCTCACCACCCAGGGAGAGTAGGCCAGGGGTGCACAAGAAGCTGGGAGGGGACACAGCGGGACAGCTGACCCCAACTAACCAAAGGGATATTCCATACCCAGCATATAAAGCTGGGAAAGAGTTTTCCAAAGGCTATCGTTGCTCAGGGACTGACTGGGCATCAGCTGGCTGGTAATAAGCTACTGCTGACTTTCATTTTTTTTCCTCTTTCCCTTTTCCCTGTTTTAATAAGTAAATTCTCTTTATCTCAACCCACAAGTTTCCTTACATTTACCCTTCTGATTCTCTCCCCCATCCTGATATGGGGGAGTGAGTGGGTGACTGTGTGGGGTTTATCTCACTACCTCAATTAATCCACAGCAGTGCATCACATAGTATTTATTTCCATTACTTTAATATATTATTTTCTTGACCTTTGTCATCACCAAGTCTAGACATAATCTGTTTAGACTTGATCCCAGAATGCCAGTCTGTGTACTGAGAGTTAACTATTAATTATCATTTATGCTTCTTTGCAATTAATTAGTTCCTTAAAGGCTTTCTAACTATTCTCAGAACCAAATTTTTCTCTCTGAAAAGGAAAAAAATATTTATTTATTGAGGTATCATTCTTCAGGGCAAACCTACTTTTATATCTTTATTGATAAATGAGAGCCCACTACCTAGACAAAGTACTTAGTGTGCACAGTGAAGGTCTGTGTGTGCTGGTTTTGGCTGAGAAGGGGTTAATTCTCCTCACTGTGGGGGTCGGCTACCTTTCCAGCTTCCCGCGCTCTTCCGCGTGGCGGGGGTGGGGCTGGGAGGGGCAGGGCCATGGTGGGGACGGCTGACCCCGACTGGCCAATGGCAGGTTCATTCCGTACCACGTGACACCATGACCAATATATTGAGGGGGGGGCAGTGGCAGCACGGAGGCGGCGCGGCGTCGGGTCGGCGGGCGGCGAGCGGCTGCGGCGCGTGCGGTTTTTTTCAGCAGTTCTTTCCCCCTCCCCCCTCCCTTCCCCCCTCTCCCGGGGCTTTGCGCCTCTCGTTGTTCTCCTTTACATTGCATTTCTGTTGTTGTTTCTTTTAATTTTAATTATTAAACTGTTCTTATCCCAACCCACGAGCGTTACCCTTCTGATTCTCTCCCCCATCTACCGGTGGGGAGTGAGCGAGCGGCTGTGTGGGGCTGAGCTGCCGGCTAAACCACAACAGTCTTTTTGGCGCCCAACGTGGGGCTCAAGGGTTGGAGATAACAACAGCTGCTGGTCACAGCACCATGTTGTCCTTTTTGCAGTTGGTGTTAAAAATCGGTGTTGGTTGTTTGAGTCTGCTGTGTTCTGCTGTGATTAGTAATGTTTTGCCTACAAGATTTGTTATACAAACACTCGTTTTCAGCTTTATCTGGTATTTGGGGTTTTTGCTGAAACCATTACTGTACTTCGGATACCACCTTTTTTGGGGAAATTAGCAATTATACCTCCTCCTCTGAGAGATTTTATATGGAGGAAATACAGAATAATACCTTTGCAACTTTGTTCTATGATGTCTGTGCCTTTGTTACAACAACGTTTTTGTATCTTGAACATCCTTGGGTGGTTAAGGTGCACTTATTGTTAGTTTTTGGGCATGTTGTTTTGGTTTTGACTAAGCAACTTAAGAATATCACCCAGAAATCTGCCCCGAGGCTTGATAGTTACGAGTGGCAGGGCATGTGGAATAACATGGGCAAATACCTAGGGCAGTGGGCACCCCCAGTGTTTTGGAGTTTCACCCCCGAGCAAGTGCAGAATCCTAAAAAACTAGTAGAATATTTGGAGAAAGTATGTTGTTACGCTGGGAACTCCAGAGAGACATAGATAACTGCAACGTGCTGGGGTCTGGCCCATGCATACCAAGCCCTGCTCAACAGTATTCAGTGCCCCCAGGGGGAAGAGAATGTCTCTGGATTGAAATGCAAAGTGACTGGCACTGTAGACAATCCAGCCCTGACAACAGGCACTGCAGCCACTCAAACCCCCACAACAAGTACCGGAGCTAGATCAGAAAATAAACCCGTACCAGTATCAGTTGTCCCCATACACAAGACGAAATACTGGAAGCGGACATCAACTCGTTTAGAACGGGATGATGAAGAACCAGGGCCATCGCGGGGAGAGGAGGGAGAAGTAATAAATGAAATAGAGGCCACCCGATCCCTGTCCTTAAGCGAGTTGCGAGATATGCGAAAAGATTATAGCCCTCGTTCAGGTGAGCACATTGCCACCTGGCTGCTCCGATGCTGGGATAATGGGGCCAGTAGCCTGGAACTAGAGGGAAAAGAAGCCAAACAATTGGGATCCCTTTCTGGGGAAGGGGGTGTTGACAAAGCAATTGGGGAAAAACCACAAGCCCTCAGCCTCTGGAGGCGACTCCTGTCTGGAGTGAAGGAAAGGCATCCCTTTAAAGAAGATGTTACATATCGCCCAGGAAAATGGACAACTATGGAGAAAGGCATCCAGTATCTAAGGGAATTAGCTGTGTTTGAGGTGATTTATGGTGACCTGGACGATCAACGGTCATCCAAAGATCCAGATGAAGCCGAGTGCACACGACCCATGTGGCAGAAGCTTGTACGGAGCACACCATCTTCGCATGCAAACTCATTGGCAGTAATGTCCTGGAAAGATGACGAGACACCAACGGTGGCAGAGGTGATTGATAGACTCCGGGATTATGAAACAAATATCTCTTCCTCGCTTGTCTCTGCTGTGGAGAAACTATCCCAAGAGGTCCAGCAACTCAAAGAAGATCTGTCCTACTCCCCACCTCGACAGAGCAGTGTCTCAGCTGTTAGGAATAAGCGTCCTTTGGCTCAAAGAAGGGGATACACACCACGGGCCACCCTATGCTTCTACCTGTGTAACCACGGAGAGGACATGATGAGGTGGGATGGCAAGCCTACCTCGACCCTACAGGCACGAGTACATGAACTGCAAGGAAGAACAGTCACTCAGGGAGGCTCTTCCAGGAAAGCTGCTGCTCCAGTGTCCAGTGAGCAAGTCCCCAGACAGAGGAGTAGAAGCGCAGATTTTATTTCTAAGTGTAATAGAGGGACTCCTGATTCACATTTACAGGAAGTGAGTTGTGACTGCCATGATCAGGACTAGAGGGGCCCTGCCTCCAGCCAGGTGGAGGAAAGGGATAACCAGGTTTACTGGACTGTGTGGATCCGATGGCCTGGCACGTCTGACCCACAGGAGTATAAAGCTTTAGTGGACACCGGCGCAAAGTGCACCTTAATGCCATCAAAGTATATAAGGCAGAACCCATCAGCATTGCTGGAGTGACAGGGGGATCCCAAGAGCTAACTGTATTGGAGGCCAAAGTGAGCCTCACTGGGAATGAGTGGCAAAAGCACCCCATTGTGACTGGCCCAGAGGCTCTGTACATCCTTGGCATAGACTACCTCAGGAGAGGGTATTTCAAGGACCCAAAAGGTTACAAGTGGGCTTTTGGTGTAGATGTCTTGGAGACAGAGGAAACTGAACAGCTGTCTACCTTGCCGGGTCTCTCAAAGGACCCTTCTGTTGTGGGGTTGCTGAAGGTCAAAGAACAACAGGTGCCAATCGCCACCACAACAGTGCACCGGCGGCAATATCGCACCAACAGAGACTCTCTGATCCCCATCCACGGGCTCATTCGTCGACTGGAGAGCCAAGGAGTCATCAGTAAGACCCACTCACCCTTTAACAGTCCCATATGGCCAGTGCGGAAGTCTAATGGAGAGTGGAGACTAACAGTAGACTATCGTGGCCTGAATGAAGTCACTCCACCACTGAGTGCTGCTGTGCCAGACATGCTAGAACTTCAATACAAACTGGAGTCAAAGGCGGCCAAGTGGTATGCCACAACTGATATTGCTAATGCATTCTTCTCAATCCCTCTGGCAGCAGAGTGCAGGCCACAGTTTGCTTTCACATGGAGGGGCGTCCAGTACACCTGGAATCGACTGCCCCAGGGGTGGAAACACAGTCCTACCGTTTGCCATGGACTGATTCAGACTGTACTGGAACAGGGAGAAGCTCCAGAACACCTTCAATACATTGATGACATCATTGTGTGGGGCAACACAGCGGAAGAAGTTTTTGGGAAAGGAGAGAAAATAGTCCAAATCCTTCTGAAAGCTGGTTTTGCCATAAAACAAAGTAAGGTGAAGGGACCTGCACGAAAAATCCAGTTCTTAGGAATCAAATGGCAAGATGGTCGTCGTCAGATTCCAATGGATGTGATCAACAAAATAGCAGCCATGTCTCCACCAACTAACAAAAAGGAAACACAAGCTTTCTTGGGTGTTGTGGGTTTTTGGAGAATGCATATTCCAAATTACAGTCTGATCGTGAGCCCTCTCTATCAAGTGACCCGGAAAAAGAATGATTTCAAATGGGGCCCTGAGCAACGACAAGCCTTTGAACAGATTAAACGAGAAATAGTCCATGCAGTAGCTCTTGGGCCAGTGCGGGCAGGACAAGATGTAAAAAATGTGCTCTACACTGCAGCCGGGGAGAATGGCCCTACCTGGAGCCTCTGGCAGAAAGCACCTGGGGAGACCCGGGGTCGACCCCTAGGGTTTTGGAGTCGGGGATACAGAGGGTCTGAAGCCCGCTATACTCCAACTGAAAAAGAGATATTGGCAGCATATGAAGGGGTTTGAGCTGCTTCAGAAGTGGTTGGTACTGAGGCACAGTTGCTCCTGGCACCCCGACTGCCAGTGCTGGGCTGGATGTTCAAAGGAAACATCCCCTCTACACACCATGCAGCTGATGCTACGTGGAGTAAATGGGTTGCACTGATCACCCAGCGGGCTCGAGTAGGAAACCCCAGTCGCCCAGGAATCTTGGAAGTGATTATGGACTGGCCAGAAGGCAAAGATTTTGGATTATCACCAGAGGAGGAGGTGACACGTGCTGAAGAAGCCCCACTGTATAACAAACTGTCAGAAGACGAGAAGCAATATGCCCTGTTCACTGATGGGTCCTGTTGCCTTGTGGGAAAGCACCGGAGATGGAAGGCTGCTGTATGGAGTCCTACACGACCGGTAGCAGAAACTGCTGAAGGAGAAGGTGAATCGAGCCAGTTTGCAGAGGTAAAGGCCATCCAGCTGGCCTTAGACATCGCTGAACGGGAAAAGTGGCCAGTGCTCTATTTCTATGCTGACTCCTGGATGGTGGCAAATGCCCTGTGGGGCTGGCTGCAGCAATGGAAGCAAAGCAACTGGCAGCGCAGAGGCAAACCCATCTGGGCTGCCACATTGTGGCAAGATATTGCTGCCCGGGTAGAGAACCTGGTTGTAAAGGTACGGCATGTGGATGCTCACGTCCCCAAGAGTCGGGCCACTGAAGGACATCGAAACAACCAGCAGGTAGATCAGACTGCTAAGACTGAAGTGGCTGAGGTGGATCTGGACTGGCAACATAAGGGTGAACTATTTCTAGCTCGGTGGGCCCATGACACCTCAGGCCATCAAGGGAGAGATGCAACATACAGGTGGGCTCGTGATCGAGGGGTGGACTTGACCATGGACGCTATTGCGCAGGTTATCCACGAATGTGACACATGCGCTGCAATCAAGCAAGCGAAGCGGGTAAAGCCTCTGTGGTATGGGGGATGATGGCTGAAATATAAATATGGGGAGCCCTGGCAAATTGGCTATATCACACTCCCACAGATCCGCCAAGGCAAGCGCCATGTGCTTACAATGGTAGAAACAACGACTGGCTGGCTGGAAACATATCCTGTCCCCCACGCCACTGCCCGGAACACTATCCTGGGTCTTGAGAAACAAGTCCTGTGGCGACATGGCACCCCAGAAAGAATTGAGTCAGACAACGGGACTCATTTCCGAAATAGCCTCATAGACACCTGGGCCAAAGAGCACGGCATTGAGTGGGTGTATCACATCCCCTATCACGCAGCAGCCTCAGGGAAGATTGAACAGTACAATGGACTGTTAAAAACTACACTGAGAGCAATGGGGGGTGGGACATTCAAGCACTGGGATACACATTTAGCAAAAGCCACGTGGTTAGTCAACACGAGGGGATCTGCCAACCGAGCTGGCCCTGCCCAGTCAGAAATCCTACATACTGTGGAAGGGGATAGAGTCCCTGTAGTGCACAGAAAAAGTATGCTGGGCAAAACAGTCTGGGTTCTTCCTGCCTCCGGCAAAGGCAAACCCATTCGTGGGATTGCTTTTGCTCGAGGACCTGGGTGCACTTGGTGGGGGATGCGGGAGGATGGAGAAATCCGATGTGTGCCTCAAGGGGATTTGATTTTGGGTGAAAACAGTCAATGAACTGAATGGCACAATGTGAACTGCTGTATAACACTGTGTGTCACCTCTGTGTTGTATCAATGATATCAGAGTACGAGCCTCCCAACCCATGGAAGATCAACTATGAAACAAGCCGTGCAGCAGTGACGGAACGATGACTGACTCGGTATGCAGCAACCCACCGCCACACACCATCTCTCCCACCCGGAAAGACTGATACGACAGATGGCGCCCAGAGTCATGGACTGGGTGAACTCAATGGACATTTTAATGGACATTTTACAGGGAAGGTCCATGAACTAAGGGAATGATGTCTGTGTATTATGTTAAAGGATGGGAAGGGGAGGGGTGGTGGTTGGTACGGTTGTATTGCATCATATGGGACCTGGGCATGGTGTAAATGGTATGGAATAAGGGGTGGAGAATGTACTGGTTTTGGCTGAGAAGGGGTTAATTCTCCTCACTGTGGGGGTCGGCTACCTTTCCAGCTTCCCGCGCTCTGCCGCGTGGCGTGGCAGGGGGGGCTGGGAGGGGCAGGGCCATGGTGGGGACGGCTGACCCCGACTGGCCAATGGCAGGTTCATTCCATACCATGTGACACCATGACCAGTATATTGGGGGGGGGGCAGTGGCAGCGCGGAGGCGGCGCGACGTCGGGTCGGCGGGCGGCGAGCGGCTGCGGCGCGTGCGGTTTGTTCCGGCAGTTCGTTCCCTTCCCCCCCCCTCCCTTCCCCCCTCTCCCGGGGCTTTGCGCCTCTCGTTGTTCTCCTTTACATTGCATTTCTGTTGTTGTTTCTTTTAATTTTAATTATTAAACTGTTCTTATCCCAACCCACGAGCGTTACCCTTCTGATTCTCTCCCCCATCTACCGGTGGGGAGTGAGCGAGCCACTGAGTGGGGCTGAGCTGCCGCTAAACCACGACACTGTGGTAACACTGTAGCTCCATATTGAACTCTTTGGTCAATTCTCTACCTGAATACACAAACATTTCTGGTTATGAAGTAAGGTTTTAAAACAAATTTTGCTTAACCTGCTTTTGTTTTATTATTAGAACAGCTCTGTCTCCAGAGTTTTGCTTAAAGGATCTAGACTCTTCAATCCTATTCTCAAGTCCAATTAAACAGTTACAAATGTCTCTAACTTTTTTTCCTGAAGGAAAAAAAACACAACAAAATAAAAACAAGAACAAAAAGGCAACTTTGACAACTCTCACAACAGATGGACTTTGACTGAATTCATATGGAAACAAGAGACACATTTAACAAAAAAAAAACAGTGACTGTGGGAAGAAATGGGAGTAATTAGGCAGGAAATATTTGCTTTGTTCTCTTTATTCAAACCAGGAGTGGACATGGAAGTGGTATAATTCACTTACTTTCATAGACTGATGTTTACTGATATAGGCCAAGAAGTTGGGCCTGTTAGTGTTTAAAATTTTAGTATTGAACAAATTGATTTAAAGCATTTGGGAATGTCTTGAAATGAAATATAGCTGTAACTTCATAATTTAATTTAATATTTGATAACCCTCCCACTGTAACTGCCAGATAGCTGTAGAGCTGAACATAGAGAGCAATTAAAAGAATCATTTACAAAATCAGATTAAATATTAAGGGACAGATCCTCAGCTTGTGTAAATTTGCCTACTTCCAATATTTTTAATGAATCTGTATTGCATTACACTTGCTGAGCATTCAACTATAAGAATTTGTAAACTCATGAATTCAAAGGAAGACCTTACCTCCCACCAGTAATCATGCATTATAATGCTAGAATTTTAGCAGAATTGGAATATTTCTTGAAAACACATTATACTGGTATTATATGTACACATATGTATTATATGAACTTCAAAAACTCAAACAACTGACAACTGGATTCATTACAGGAGTAAGTGCATGACATTCTGAGGTTTATATTATAGCATGGGTCACAGTAATCATCGTGGTCTACAGCTTCCTTACAAGGGGAGGAGGAGGGGCAGGTGCTGATCTCTTCTCTCTGGTGACTGATGCCAGGACCTAAGGGGATGGCAGCAAGACGTGCCAGGGGAGGTTTAAGTTGGATATCAGGAGCAAGTTCTTCACCTAGAGGGTAGTAGAGCACTGGAACAGGCTCTCCAGGGAGGCAGTCACGACACCAAGCCTGATGCTATTCAAGAAGCACTCGGACAACGCCCTCAGAGATATGTGTGAATTTTGGGCTTGTCCTGTGCAGGGACAGGATTTGGACTTGATGATCCTTGTGGGTGCCTTCCAACTCAGGACATACTATGATTATATGAAAGAATTTCAAAACACAGTTAAAAGATTATCAAGAACTTTAATTGGTATAGAAAAAGTCAAAGATGAGCATGTTTTATTTTGACCGGTTAAACAGAGTAAACTAGGCCTCCAGTCTAACTTGGTGTTTAATTTTTTATCTATCCAGAATGCAAATATATACTCACTGACTTCTATATTAAAATTTGTACATTAATTTATGAAAATGTTTATATATTCCTTGCTCAGTCAAGACTTTGGTTGGGAAATCCATTTTCAATGCTGTTTATTTTTGAGTGTTTTGATAAGAAAGTAATCTGGTGTAACATAAGTAAAAAAATGGAAGCATGATTACAGAAGGATCCTCCAGATATAAGAATATTAAAGTCATATTCTGATTCCCAAACAATGCTTTGAAGAGAATAACAACATAAGTTGAATTTGGGAGCAATATACTGATGAAATATAGTTCTTTTTAGACTCTGTTTAGATGACACATTATTAAAAAGTTACCCTATTCTTTAACAAAGTTCAGAGCCAATGGATTTTTTTTCTAATGTAACATTTGACATATTATTTGAGAAACATAAATTTGTCCTTTAGGGATTTCATAATCCAATTAATCCACATGAAACAATAAAGGTCATTAGGAGAGATAATGAGGAGTTCAATTTCACAACCGTAATTTGAAAAAGTATTAAATTTAATCAAAATTCCATTTAGGAAGTGGTCTTTGACATTAAATTTCAAAATTGTCCCTGGGGTGTATTGGGCACTAGTTAAGTGATTCTGAAATACCTCTAAGGCAAAGAAGACTAGGTTAGGATAGTGGCCCAGAAGTCAAGGCACTCAGATCTAGTTTTCACCTGTCACCTGACTGTCTGCAAATCACTTGGGTTCTGTACTTCTTCTTACTAGCTGTATAATTTCTTTGGATTATTAAACTTTCTTGGACAGGAACTGTCCCTTACTATGTAATTTTACAGCTTTCAGCATTGCCTAAAGGCTTCTCATAATCCTTTAAAATGTGTTCCTTACACAGACACCTAATCATCAAGTACCTGAATAACACTAATAAAACAGGGATTTTTAAAATAAGATGTCTGATATCACCGTTAAATTATCTTCTGCAAGTAAATTTCAAACTCAGTTTTAAACAGCCATAGATTACTGGATTTCATGTTGTGATTATGAAATTCTCAATATTCAGGAGTTTAATTTTGCTGTTAGTTGATATAGAATAGAGCCTTTTTAACTAAAATTAGTAGACCTGGTCTTCAATCAGATTTTAATTAGAGTTACATCACTGCAGCTACGTCAATAAGTACGTATGTCACATTGATCAATTGGGACATTAAGTCAATGAGAACTGGACTGAAAAAACACATATGGAATTGAGACAGAACTCATTAAGAGGCGTGTATTCAGCTTCTGAAGGAATCTAGGGAAAACCTATGCGCAAAAAGTTTGTGTGGATTTGGCACTTTATATTTATTAAATAAACAGGATATAAACAGGACGAGGGGGGATGACAAAAAACACAAACCCCCAAACCCTGAAATAGTATATAGAGTCTACATGATGCAAGTGTGTCTGAGAGCACAAAAAACCCTACTGTGTACAATGGTATTACCTTTCTTAGAAGGACACAGAATGATTGAGTGAGTCATTACATACCCATCCTCCTAAGTGCTCATTGAGGTGACCTAGCTTTTATTATTGTCTTTTATATATAGTATGGCTTGCACAGAATGGCTTCCCTGTTTGAGACTCTGTATTAATCTGTAGCTTTTCCAAAAGCTATTTTATTCTATTCCAGTTGAAGAAGAAATTCAAGCAATATGTCCTTTTTCCTTTTGAGTGGAAGATTTACTGACAGTGAAAAAAAAAAGTATTACAACTTGAAGATGTGATGAAGTTGCAAACAATTAGTCATTTTATACTGAAAATTTTCTTAAAAGAAAAAGCTTGTACATTCAAAGTATAAAAATTCTAAGGAACAGCCTAAACTTCTCTGCCACCTGACATAAAGATGTCTCATGAGAAAATGAGTACAATTCTTAGATATAATACTATGTATTATTTCAATTCTGTCCATTTTCATATCTGCTGTTTATAAAGAAAATTTGGTTTTTTATTTTCTCTTTCTGACCAAATGGGAAAAATGAGTTACTAATGCATTCTATGAAGTTATCTTTTAAAATCTTCAATAGAAGAATATAAACAAGAAAAGTTACCTAAAGAATAGGGGTTGAGTGCTTTGGGGTTTTTTTAATAATAATAAAAAAAATTCATAAGATTGGCTCTACTTCTGTGTTGACCACTGCTCTAAATGCATTCTACATGGTAGAATCACAGAATCATAGAACAGTTTGGGTAGGAAGGGAACTTTAAAAATCATCTAGCCCGACTTCCCTGCCATGGGCAGGCACATTCTCCACTAGATCAGGGTGCTCAAAGCCCCATCCAACCTGGCCTTGAACACCTCCAGGGATGGGGTTTTCACAGCTTCCCTGGGCAATCTGTTCCAGTGCTTCAGCAGCTTCATTGTAAAAAATTTCTTCCTTATGTCCAATCTGAACTTACCCTCTTTCAGTTTAAAACCACTGTGCCTTGTCCTGTTACTAAAGGCTTTGGTAAAATGTCTTTCTCCAGCTTTCTTATAAGCCTCCGTCCGTCATATATTGAAAGGCCACAATATGGTTTCCCCAGGTATTTCACTGCTTCATGCTGAACAACCTCAACTGTCTCAGCCTTTCTTCATAGGAGAGGTGTTCCATCCCTCTCATAATTTTTGTGGTCCTCATCTGGACCCACTCTAACAGGTCCATGTCTGTCTTGTACTGGGGGCCCTGAACTGGATGCAGCACTCCAGGTGGGGTCTCATGAGAGCAGAGCAGAGGGGCAGAATCACTTCCCTCAACCTTCTGGCCACGCTTCTTTTGTTGCAGCCCAGGATACGGTTCGCTTTCTGGGGTGCAAGTGCACATGGATGATTCATGTCCAATTTTTCATCCACCAATATCCACAGGCCCTTCTCAGCAGGGCTGCTTTCAATCCATTCATCCTCTAGCCTGTATTGATATTGGGAATTGCCCTGACCTTGCACATGACCTTATTGAACTTCATGGCGTTTGCATGGACCCACTCCTCAAACCTCTCAGGGTTCCTCTGGATGGCATTCCATTCCTCTAGCAAATCAACTGCACCACTCAGCTTGGTGCCATCAGTAAACTTGCTGAGAGTGCACTCAGTCGAACAGTAATGATCCCAATATGGACTCTTGAGGAACACTACTCATTAGTGGTTTCTGTTTGGATATTGAACCATTGACTGTAACTCTTTGGATGTGGCCATCCAGTCAATTCCTTATCTATCTAATACACCATCCATCAAATCCATATCTCTCCAATTTAGAGGCAAAGGTTTGACTGACTGAAAGAGTACAAGAATATCATAAGCAATGGAAAAAATATGTGCTGAGAATTTTTTCTTAGAAATATAGCAACTCAATTAAGACATTTTTATACTTAGACATAAATTTTAATGGCCGTGTCTCCTTCTTTTCAGGGTCCTGTTACTCCAGTCCCCCAAAATATATTAAACCAGTTTCTGGGTTGTATTGGTTTGTTTTATTTTGTGGTTTTGTGTGTGTGTGTTGGTTCCCCCCCCCTCCCCCACCCCCCCCCCCACAATGGAACAGCTATAGTCCCCTCTAGACAAAAATAATTACTATTTCTATCCAGGAATCACTGTATGTAGAAGACCCTGCTACATTCAATCACTATCACAATCAGGCTGAGCCAACGTTAAGCTCTCATGCCAGAATTTACTGCAAGAAACACAATGCTTTATATCATGTTTTAAAAGATGGATGTGGCAAGCAATGTCTAAAATCTATATCAAAATCTTGTTAAAATACCTTGGAACCAAAAGTAGGCTTTACGGGCCAAGAGAAAATCCAGTTTTTGAGAAAGTGCATCTTGTCTTATATCAGATTTGGGAAAAGAGAAGGATGTGGGAACAAAGAGCAGGAATTCAGAGCTGCACAAGTCTCCTTGGTTCCTTAGCTATGGGTTAGGGAAACCTCATGCTAAGAGATTCGAGTGTAGATCAAGCAGTTTTATTCAAAATCTAAAAAGAGCTACACTGATGTCTATGCCATCTCTTGCTGTTTTCATATTCATTTGAATATGGTGGTGGGTGAACAGATTCCTGCGGCAGGTGCAGTGTGTCCTCCCCGTTCCCTGCAGCATGGGTGCAACTACTTCTCTCTGAACCAAGTGTGCCATGTGCAGGGTGCACACAAGCTTCTTTGAACCAGCTGGCTCATGAAGCAAGGACCAATCCCAGAGTATACACTGATAACATTATAGGCATGGTACATATATATCCCCTTGTTAAATCTTCATCTATTTTATAATTATTCGACATAATAGGAGAATATGCTTGGAAATGTATGCAGTGCTCATACTTTCAAAAATAATAACAATAATGTAGGCTATAGGCAAAATAGATTTCGGCAACCAAACTATTTACTCCACATTGCAGACTGCTTCCTCTGAGTAAACCATAAAGTAAGAAAATACATTACCAGAAGTAAACAAAACTGGATTTATTCCAATTAATATATTTCTAACTTTATGACCCAATACTGTTGTGATCAAGGACAAGCCTATCATATTCTACAGTAAACAGTGGTTGTGCTTTTGAGTGGGGCAAATATATGGTTGCCTACCCATTTTACTGGACTACCATATGTCTTACTGACACAATACTATTGATTAAAATACTGCAAGATACTTCGAACAAGGTTTGTACAGAAAAAAAAAAAGCCAAAAATATATTTTCAGATTTTCTTCCTTACACAAGATTTTATTTTATTTTTAATCTAAAGCTATCGAAGGATTTAAGCATGAGTTTTGTTTTACCGACCCCACTAAAGACATGCCACTAACAGTTGCTGTGTTATCTTACAGTGAAAACAGAATTAAAAGTCACATGTTGCAAAGTTGGAAGAGGACATAATGATCATATATATAAGGTCAGTACAAAGCAGAACTTCACTCAGTCATTAATTCTCTAAGTCAACTTATAAGAAGATTAATGCCCACCAGGGTAGCAACTCTATTTACATGACGGTGGAGAGGTGTTTCATACTATCTTTGGCAAGGCTTCTGATGTGTAAAATAAAAAAGTGGGATGAACCTTATGAAGGCTGTATCCAAGACTGATCGATACTGCAAAATAACTCTTTGCAGCTTGCTGAATAGACAGTCCACCTTTTGACAGTGGCAGAATGCACAGCATCACAACATATCCTGGGAAGATTAGCTTCCAATATCTCCTAACCTTTCTGTTGCTCTTCACTTAGCTGTATGGCATCTGAGTCCTGAGTTTGCCCTTTTTAACAGAAATGTCTTCTCCCTTCCAATATTCCTCCTCTTTTCATTCTCCTTGGGTAAGGCTTAACAGGGCTTTACTTTAACTGGGAAAGTTGGTAATTAATTAAATAAATTAAAAGGAGAACCCGTAAGGTTTGACCTGAGAGCGGAAATTGCTCTGACTGTTCAGTGGCACAGAATGTCATTACTGAAAGATTAACAATGGGAAAGACAGCTAAAGAAACCACCCGAATAGATAGTCACAAGATGAGTTTCCACTCTATTAGACCAAAAGCCATCCAGCTGGATCTTAACAGATGGTCTCAGTCTCTTGTAAAATATTAAAGTACTCCTTAATTCTATCATAGGATTTCTACTGAAGAAAGAGCCCAAATTTATTGTACTTCTACTGCTGACAGCAATAGTCCATTGAAGTGGCAATGAAAGCACAGGGATACACTGGGGTTACTCTGTCTTTCTGGCTAGGTGCCCGCTGAGGCTAGGAAGTCACTGCTATTGTAATGCAGATGACAGAAAACAAAGCATACGCTGCAGCTGAATTAATTGAAAGAAATGAGCTGCACACCCAAACAGAATTTCAGCTTTAAAAATAAATTTTGGCAAAGTAATTAACAACTCATGCTTCCGAGAGATCAACACCCAATTGAATAATCAAGCTTTGCTGAACAGAAAGTGCAGCATTTTAAAACAATCAGGAAGATTTTTATGCAATAGTCAGAGTTTGGAAAACCCTTTCTACCCCTTTTTTTTTTATTCTTTTTTTAAGGGAGGTTGGGAAAGACTGGAAGAATGGGGGATGGTAAAAGGATTAAATAAGGAAGTATTAGTCTCCTTTGTATTTTCTCAACTCTAGCTCCAGAGAGTACTCTGTGACAACAGGACTTTTCAAAGTAAATGGACTGTAATGAGTTAGATATGCAATCCACTTAAAGACATGACCTCAGGCTCTTAAATGCATGCCAGCTTTATGAAGAATAAGTTTACTGACTTTAGAGGAATTATTCTTTATTTACATCAGCTTAACAGAAAATAAAGTTGCCCCAAAATTATGCCAAAACAAGACCGAGTTTTGAACAATGACCACTTTTCAGTCTTTTGTTCTTACTGCTATACAATCCAACAGTCAAAAATACTCATAATATGTACCCTTCTGATTCCTGAGATTTTAATATTGATTGAAAAAAAATGTTTTAATCAACAAGATTTTAAGATTAGACTATTTTCTCAGGATACTCTAACATTTCATTGTTTAAAAAGGTTTATTAAAAGAAGGAAAAATAAAATGCTTATTGAATAATCATAGAGTATGTCTCTGTTCCACTTACATACAGCTAGCTTTGTCATCTTTGAAACACTGATGCCCCTTAATTTTGGACAGATGACCCCTAGACCCAGTCAGTTCAACCTGTATGTGTTTTTTTTTTTCAATAAATTTGTCAATTTTCTGTAAGGCACATAATGTCTCACAGTGGCATTTTGTCACTCTCACTTCCTTATTAGTAAAATCCTGAGTGACCACAAAGACACCAGGAGATCCCATAGGTGTATTGGTTGCAATGATTCATTTTGGCATATATATTGATACAAAAGTAAATATAGTACAGATGCCTGTACTTCAGAAATGCGTATATATTTTAAAAAGTTACGCTTAATGTAAGTACCCCCTGCATTTTAAATAAAATTTTGGGAGTCTGGATTTTCAGACATAAACTATAAAAACACCCTTCATATTTTTCTATCAAAAGTTATGTTAAGGTATTACAAAGATTTAAGTAATTAATTACAACAGAGAAATTCATGCAATGATATGTCTGTAATTGAAAAGGATTAACCAAAAATAAAATAAGAGTTTAGTCCTCCACATTAACTGAAATGACTAAATCTGGTGGACTGCATCTGAAGTTTCTAGTCTTGGAATTTGAATTTTAGGTGTTCATCTACAGTTGGTGAGAACGAAGGGGTTATAAAATACTGTTGTTATAGTTGGATGTTACCTCCTGAGGTCAGAGTAAAAACAGAGAATGAGATTTTCAGCTGGATACTTGAAAGGCAGGACTTTGCCACAAATACAGTTTCAGTAATTACAGGATAGGTTGGAAGGGACATCTGGAGATCATCTGGAACAGCCTCCTGTTCAAAGCAGGGCCAAAGAGAGAAGCGTGCTCTGGATTGTGTCATGCTGAGCCCTGATGACCCCCAGAGATAGAGACTCCACGGTCTTTCTGGGTAACCTCTTCCTGTGTTTGACCTCGCTCACAAGGAAGTAGTTGTTCTAATGTCAAACTTCCTGGTTTTCTAACTTGTATCTGTTATTTCTTATCCTTCCCCTATGCCCTTATAAGGGAACAGTGACACCAAGCAGCTCTCAAGGGCAGGGAGGCAGGTGCTGAGAGTGGGGACAGTGCAGTGATTCACCAAGGGGTACAGTCCCATGGTACCCGGCCAGGAGAGCAGGACTGGGATGGGGATGATGACTGGGGTCAGCTGGGAGCCCACTGATGTCCAGGCAAGTCCACAGTGACCAGGTAAGCCTGAGGCAAAGATGGGAAGTCAAGGCTGGCATCAACAAAGCAGACGACCTGGCCCAGTATGCTTGGCATGCAGCTCAGGCAGAGACCAGGTAAGAGTGCTTGACCTCAAATTCAGCTTCCAAGCAGACTGGGAAGGCCCTGGTGAGTCTTATTCCAGGTCTCTCTCAACCTACTTTTTTCCTGTCGCTCATTCTTGCTGTACTAGTGCTGGCCTGAGGGCACCACAGCTGAACTCTGCATTGGGTGGTCTGCAGAGCCCATCAGCACTCATAGCCTTCACAGGGACCTTCTGTGGCAACCATGAGCTTCTAATGGGCAATTAGTAGGTTTTATGGGAAAAAGTGCTTAGCTGAGTGCATATCCTTTCATTCTGATCATTCTGATTAATAAGGAAAGGCCTTTTTTTCTTTTTTCCTTTAAGGAGTGTGAACGCTACACAGTGCCAAATTAGATTATGCTGCAGCACAGGAGGTCTATCAAATCTATCCAATATTTCCTAACCACAACTCAATATAAAACAAACAAACAAACAAAAAAACATTTTAAATGCAAGTTTATCTCATGACATTTTTGTGCTTAATATTCCTGGGTTTCTTTCCTAATTATTCAGTCATGTATATTATGATATTGCTAAAAAAAAAAATTAAGAGCAATTTTTTTCACTGTAAAAGTGTCCCAGTTATTAGAAATGTTGTAGATATTATCTCAGACTTAAAAAAGTCTCTTTTTATAGTTACTGTTTTTACATATAGGGAGAAACATACTCCTAAATACAATTCAGTCTTAAGACTCTTTCAGCCTCTGAATACCAAGGAACAAATCCTTGTCCAATGAATGAATGGTCAGTGGCATCACACAATGACTTTTCAGATTAAGGTCTATCTGCAGGAAGGGGGGAGGGGGAACAAAAAAATAAGCAAAATACATTTATTTGCTTATTTCTTTTCTAAATACATTCCTTTATGGAACAGCTCTTCCATAGGAGGCTATTCACTAGTTTCCCTTTCAAATCCCTCCCTGACATCCCAATTTTCTTGGTACCACCATAGGTAAAGAGTGGTTCAGTCGCAGTCAGCAAAAATTATTTATTCCATAATTATTTTGTGAAAACTTTTTAAATATTTTATAGAAATTACTTGGAATCCTCAGTTGTCTAGCAGCTGACTGTATCCATTAAAATTATTTCCACTGCTGTTATATACCATTTTTACTTACCTTGATTCAAATATGACTGTAAACTCCTCAGGACAAGAAAAAAGCTCTGTTCCATTCTTATGCCATTAATACACATGTGTTATCATACTTCAGATTTTCATTAGCTGAAGCTTATTTATAGTATTTCTGAAGACTTGTAACAATGAGTATGAAAAACGATAAAAAGTCAGACAAAACCAAAAATTTTCAGAAATATATTATTATGCATTATGAAGAAATCTGAAAAAAAATTTTGATGCAAGCATAAAAAGAACATATCTCATCAGATTTTAGAAATTAGGATCATGAAAGACTGAAAACAATACAAACACAAGATAGCTAATAACCCAGTTATAACAGATAAAGTATTTGAGCAAAAAACATAGACTTAAATGCCAGGAAAATAAACCATCAGAAATTTCCATAAGATTAATTCTATCTGGTTCTGCTTTGAATCCAAGTCTCATTCTATTGGTGAATGCTGCAATTGCTCCTGCATAAGCCTTGTAATTTTGGAAGCCTGCAAACACCACTGTTGATTATATTAAGAATCCCCAAATAATATTTTAGACTGAGTTAATTACAGTTTCACCTACCTGTCCAGGAGAAAAAGGTATTCATCATTGTGAGAAAGAAAAACATACCAAAATCATATCAAATCTCATTATTCCCTCAAAATTCTGACTCTGTTCTTCAACATAAAGTCCTGTGCACTAAAATAAAAAAGGCACAACCTTGCTTCTATCTCCACCCTTGCTTTGGAGAAAGGCTTACTGCAGCCTTTGAATACTTGAAGGAGACTATAAGGGGGGTATAATGAAGAATTTTTTTTTTTATTATTATGAAGGTGGTGAGACATTGGAACAGGTTGCCCAGAGAAGCTGTGCATGCCCCATACCTGGAAGTGTTCAAGGCCAGGCTGGATGGGGCTTGGTGCAACCTGGTACAGTGGAAAGTGTCCCTGCCGATGGTGGGGGGTGTTGGAAGTAGATGATATTTAAAGTTCCCTTCCAAACCAAACTGTTCTATGTTTCTATGATTCTGTGTTATAAATAAGACACTAGAACTCATTCCCTCATTGGAAAATAGAAGGAAAAAAAAAGAATAAAGTAACATGTATGATAAATATGACCTACATGATTTATGGTACTGCTAGAAAACATTTATCTTATTATTGTGAAAGGTACAGAATAGAATCTATATAAAATGGAGAATTTCAATCAATGTGACTTAGAATCTTGACTTCACAAGTAATGGTTATTACTCAAAATGAAGTAGACTGCATATTATGAGAAAATTATAGTGAAGAAAATATGAAATAATCTATGAAATTCTGTAACTATGACAATGACTAAGTAGAATTTTGTTTGATGTATGTTATCATTAAATAGTTGCCTAATGCTATTTGGTTTTTTATATTTTGACAAAATTGAGTACCTCGCTTGTCATTTACAAACAAAAAAAGTGACCAGAAACTATTCAGAAGTTCTATTCTTTAATCCTATCCATGCTGGGATGATCTACAGTGACATGACATATTTTTTCAAAGTTCTGAGCTTTTCAGAACAGAATATATATATTTCAGAATATAATTATGCAAGCATGTTTTAATGGAACCACATTGATGCTACAATCAATCATTCACTTACATTTATGTCCCTCCATAATGTTTGTCTATAGATCCTGTGCTCAGTGTTGTTCCAAATCAATCCCCTTACAATATTACCTACTTTTTATGAACATTTATTGCTTAGTTGAATTCATATGAATAAAGATTACATAAAATTCCATCTCAGTTTCTACAATGGAAAAATCTGTATGTACACTATTAAATTTTTTTAAGAATTCGGGATAAAAGGCAAAACAGCTAATTACTTCTTGATGAATTAGAAACAAGATATGAACAGATTAGCTAAGATCAACTCTGAAGATGAGAGCTGTTGAAGATAAAAAAAAAATCAATAGTCCTTGCCTGTGAAAACTATACAAAGATAGCAAGATTGGTCTTTTGCAAAGGGAAACTCTGAGAAAGCTGTATTACCAAGATTTGCTAGCTAGAGTGTACACTTCAGGGGTCACTGGTTTTTGTTCCAGAAATCTTTTAAAATAAAACTTTATTATGTTAAAAAATATTTATTAAAAACAATCAGATGATGAACTATAAGAATCTATGCAATATTTACTTAAAAAAATTCTAACAGGAAAACAAAATGCATGTTAAACGATGAACTGCTTTCTCAGGACTTTATTCTAGCTCATAGCTGTAGCCATTTGAATCTTTAGTTACGAGTTATTTAATCATAACAAACAAGTTTTCTTGGGGGGAAAGAAGAATGTTTGGCATTTTATTTCTAGAAAAACTTTTCTCACTTTTTGTCTGCAGATGGCAGCAAATAATCACTGAACAGCAGAGCTTTATTCCAAAAAGATTAATTAAACTACATGTACTACATCATTCTTTTGAGACGATCAAGTTAAATGTCATACAATATATTAAGAAAACAACAATAATATTTAGGTAATTTTTCATATACACATCCAAAGTAATTAATTTGTGTATTGTGTTTTCTTCTAATGTTTAAAACAGTAAAATAAGTAGACATCTTATGTAAGAGCAAAGGTATGTATTTAGCTATGTAGCTTTATAGGGGAAAAATAGGTAGGACTTTACCTGAAGAGAGAAATTGAAAACAGATTATTGAAGTTATCAAACAGCTGGTTAAACTTCTTGTACCACAGGTGCCAGTATTTCTTAACTCTTCCGTTTATATTTTCCCCATATGCACAAATCCCCCTTGGTCATAAAGCCATTCTAACAGATACCATGCAAAAATAACAAAAAGAGCCTACTGTTCAGGTTCATTCAGGGAAAAAGTATGTTTGTGAATCAGTTGAGACACTTCTGCTTTTAACAAAGATTTTTCTTTAGTAGAAATTTTAATATATCTTCCAAAAAGTAGATATGATTTTTAAGGCAAATTCTGAAAAGTCTAAGAATACCCAGAGCTGTGATTAGAGTTATAATTTCTCTGTCTGAGAAACTATTATAGTTAATTTCTATGGCAACTTTTTTTTTCTGCGACTGAGCAGCTGAAGTTTACAAATGTGTTTTGGAAAGAAAATGTGTAGTCTAGATATAATATTAGCATCAGGGTTTTGTCTGTTGCAGAAAAGGAAGGAAGATGTTGGATTTTCATATACATAGGAATAGTTCTCTTCATAAAGAAGGCACTGTAGGAGATACTATAGTCCTATCTGTCAGCTAATCATATTGATGTTAAGTGTTTGTAGCTGCTGACATAAATGTTGCTCTGAAATAGACTGAAATTAATGTATAGGGTGATTGCTGTTGCTTCAGTAACTATAGGCAATCTATGAATGATAATGGTAATTGAAGAGCAGTCACTGGAAAAACATCCCCAGGAACGTGGTAAAGCCTTGAGGTTTTCAACACAGGACCACCCAGGGAGCTAGATGTCATCTAGGTTCCCTTTGCCATGAAAGGCTGCACCAGTTTGTCTTTCGAGATCTGGAGTGGGAAAAATCTTGCTAGCACGGAAATTTGTAATTTTTACTTGAGTCTTTCAGAGCTTCCCATCAATCAGTTGGGTTTTATTAAGGAATATTATTTATGTATCTTCTTTGTGGGTGGAAAACAGCTAAGACAATTAGCTCTGTTATACTGAAATTCAACATAATGAGTTCTTTGACCTAAAATTCACAGTGAAATATTGCCTTTATGTAGATTACTGTCAAAATCTTTAATTTACTTCAGTTACCTTTTCCCCTTTTCATTTAGAATACTTCTTTTCTTGTACCAGCATTCTTCTACAAAAGCTTGGATTAGCTAATCTGATAAAATTAAAAACTTTAAGGAGTATTCATGCAGATTGTATATCTTTAGATTGTATGTATTCCTTTCAAAACCATTTATTCCTTCTTATTGGTTGATACAGATAATAAAATTGTTTCACCTTGTTACTTTATAGACTTCTCTGATGCTTTTTTTAGTGGACTCATTCCAGAGTTTTTGAGTTCCTACTAAAAATTTAAAAAAGCACTCCAAAACACAGAAAAAAATCCAGATCATACGATATTAATCTACATAATCTTTTCTGTTTTCTTAGTCCTTTGAATATTCTGTATGCTGAGCCTTAGTTGATTTTGCTAGTTCCATTGCAGTAGAAATCAATCAGAAGTTCATACAATTCCCATGTGGCACTGATTCTGATTTCAGTTTTAATTTTCTCTTAAAAACTCTTTACTTCTGGTGTGATACTGCACATCTAATTAATAAATAATGAAGTTTCCCAATAGGTTTTTTTTTGCAAAATTGATTTATAATAAACTCGGAGGGGGGAAAAAAATGGCTGGCAAATATTACTGTCTTATAACGAGCACAGTGAAACTGAGTACAGACAATTAGAACATCACTGCTTGAACAGCTGTGCATACTAATACTGTCATTTAAGCAGACAAAAAAATTCCCTTGGGTAGCTGCCAGCTAATCCTGGAAATACTTAGACTTCCTACATCTTTCCCTGTTGCATTAGAAATTCCCTAGTTATCAAGACAATCTCACCTCTGACCGTATGTGGGTTTGCCCAAGCTTGAACCTCTTGACACCTCTCTCAGCTAATTCCATTTTGAATCGAGCAAAATATTCCTCTGCTTAGATGCCCTGACCTGACTTAAGCTGTAGAGAAGGAGGTCATCTCCAAGGAATTCCTGCCTGAAATTTTTTGAGTTTTTGCCTGGAGATTTACTGACATTTGTCAATAAAACTTCCTTATGTAGCAACTTCTTTTTGGTCATTATTATGGGGTCCTTAAAGAGGAGTACATGTGCATGAGGGGAAAATGGACATATTAAGAAGACTTTATAAAGGATTCTCTGGAGACTAACCTCTGACTAACCATACTGTTGTTTATAAGAAGACACTTGTCTAGAGGTCATTTGGTCAGGATGATAAATTACCTGATATGAATGATCCAAGGAGGGAGTGTTTTTGACTTAGAGAAGGTTAGCTCGCTCAGGCTGAAGTTAGTTTTTATGCTACCTGCCATTACATTTTTCCATAATAAAAACTTTGAGTATGCACAGCTTAAAGTGAAATGTCATATGTCTTTTACTGATCTGGCCATTGGGTAATTAAGACTCTTTGAAAGGCAATAGATTAGAGCATTCTAGGTTAAAAAATATTTAGGTAACTAAATAATACATATATATAAAGAAATACAGTAAACAAAAAACATATGCAATTTTCAAACTTTTGCTATTTGCGTATGTATGAGCCTTCACATCATTAGAAGCTGGCTCTTATACATATTAAATCAGTGATTTAATATATCTCAAATAACAAGAATATTTTAAAGGAAATATTACCATTCTTGCTACCAGCCCTTAAAATTCAGCTTTTTAATTCTAACAGGAATGTAACAAGCAAATGAACCTTTACTTATGGCAATCGTTTTGGGTTTGTTTATTTTTTTCCTCAATAAAATAACAGAAGTCATTAAAGCAAATGCATTTATTCATTTGCCTAGAAGGCTTCTTGAGATTTTTCTTCCACTTTGAGAATTTTCTTTTCAATTTGATTAGGTTTGCAGCTGTGCTGTTTTGTAATTGCTATGCATGTACGCAAAGACTAGGCACAGCTATTTTAAAATGAGCCAAAATTAATCCGTCATAGGAGCTTCCTGTTACCCTGCAATGATGTGTGGAACCTATATGTCAAGCAGGTTGTTATGGATGATGGATTCAAACATAATGATTCTGGTATATGGGGAACAAAAATGTTGACATTTAGTCTTCCTGTATGAAAGCAAGAACTTTTAGTCATGTTTGGGTACTTAAACTCTTCCAATGCAGACCAGTCTTTGTAAGATTTACTTGTACCATAGAAGTGTTTGTTTCATGTTGATTTTTCCTATGGATTTTATTATATAACATTTTATGTTACAGGAAGGGTTTGGCATTTAAAAAATACAATATCAGTATCCCGAACTACTTAAAATACAATGATGAATACTAAATAGCAAAACTTTACAGTGATGCAAAGCACATGATATGATGAAAATTTTCTAGCACATGTAAAAGTTTGTTTTACAGCAAAATAAGAGAATAGCATGCTGGGTTGGAAAAGTAGCAACAAAATGAAGGTTCATAAATTACTTCAAATATTTTTTCATTACCTAATCCCTGTTACAGAAGAGTATAACCTATTACCTGCCAAAAATTTAACGAACTTAAGGATTGATGGTTCACTTTGCTCACAGTAAAACGTAATCACAGAGTTTTTTCAACAAGAAAAAAAAAACAACCTATCATGGTCCCCTGAAGAAAGGGTTTTATTTGTTTGTCTGTTTTCCAGTAGAAAGCTGCTAACTTATGATATCTTACTGTAAAAACCCATGGTAATGTTAACAATTTATTGAATAAAAGAAAAGAAAGGGAAAAGGGAAGGGAAGGGAAGGAAAAAGGAAAGGAAAGGAAAGGAAAGGAAAGGAAAGGAAAGGAAAGGAAAGGAAAGGAAAGGAAAGGAAAGGAAAGGAAAGGAAAGGAAAGGAAAGGAAAGGAAAGGAAAGGAAAGGAAAGGAAAGGAAAGGAAAGGAAAGGAAAGGAAAGGAAAGGAAAGGAAAGGAAAGGAAAGGAAAGGAAAGGAAAGGAAAGGAAAGGAAAGGAAAGGAAAGGAAAGGAAAGGAAAGGAAAGGAAAGGAAAGGAAAGGAAAGGAAAGGAAAGGAAAGGAAAGGAAAGGAAAAGAAAGGAAAGGAAAGGAAAGAGGAAAGGAAAGGGGAAAGGAAAGAGGAAAGGAAAGGGGAAAGGAAAGAGGAAAGGAAAGAGGAAAGGAAAGAGGAAAGGAAAGAGGAAAGGAAAGGTCATGGCATCACATGGTATGGAACGAACGCCCCATTGGCCAGTCGGGGTCAGCTGCCCTGGCTGTGGCCCCGCCCCTCCCGGCCTCCTGCCCACGCGGCAGAGCGCGGGGAGCTGGAAAGGTCCCTCACTGCTACAGGCGCTACAGTGAAGAGAATTAATCCTTTCTCAGCCAAAACCAGCACAGCAGTGTTTCAGTCTATCAGAGAAGTATATTTATAGTAGGAAACTAAGATCACATGGCATGGCTTGGAGTGCAGCAAGGGGGCATATGAACAAATGGCCTTCCAGGAAATTCCAAAGGAGTACTGAACCAGAATAAATGGCACTGTTCTGGGAAAGTCTGTGTTTTTCTTTTGTTTGTTTTTCTAGTGGTCTTTTATCACTTGTAAAAGTAATGATGCATTCAGATGGTCAAAAGCATTTTTGTAACTGTATAAGCACTTATGACTTTATGTTATATGCATCCTGAAATACCATGAAGCAGTATGTTTACAGATGCACTGACTTTTTTTTTTTAAAAAACTAAGGATGAGATTCCTGCTCTCCCATCCTTCAGAAGGTGATACATAATACTAGAAACAGATCCATGCTCACTCTTAGTTGTTCTCATGCCAGCAGCTTTAAAAGATCGGTGTATTCAGCAGATCCCAACAGTAAAGTGCTGAGGAAGCAACAGGAGATGTTTAACCAGATCCTATCACACAGCATCCAATTAAATTTAATCCTAGTTTTGAGGCTTCTTGCACTGTTGTCATCTAGTTACATCTTCTCACAACCAGACTTTGTAATCATGGGAAAGAGACGACAAACTGTAATTTAAGCATACAATGAAGATGAAATGTCTGTCTTTTTCTTTTTTCTCAGAAAGATGCTTCTTAAAATTCTATACAGAAGAATATTGAAGAAGTAACATAGTCTCTGAGTAGGGATGTTATGTACTATCTTTACCTATTTATTAAGGTTGATCTGCTCTCAGTTTCTAATACATTTGGAGGAAGGGATGTGTGTATTTTATAAATCTGTGCTTTAGCCCAGGTTCGTCATGAAGGGCTGAACCTAGATTATCAATATAAGCCTCTATATTTGCACCAGAAGCAGAGCAAAGTAAATCTAATGCTTCATCCATACATTGCAGGAGAAAAAGAAGGTATTATATATGTAACTCAAATCCCCTTAAGGAAAGCTTGCCTCATACATCTCAAAAGTAAATACATCAAAATCTCTGTTAAAAATATTTTTTAAGATTCTATCCATTACAAATGACTAGTCACAATCAAATTTTTGAGATCAGAAGTGCAGTCCTCTAGTACTTAAAGAAAGGTTTTGTTCATATTCCTTTTGCCGATTAGTTACTAATAACTGTATGGGAACATTTCAAGGTTAATGTAATACCAGAGATGGAAAAAGCCTTAGACTAAAGGGGAATGGGAAAGAACTTCTACAATCAAATATCCACAGTCACACCAAACAATATAGCAGGTGTTCACAACAGAAGACTTTCATATCCCTATAAGTAGACAGTCTCAATTGCACAAACATAGGTGCCTGTGCCCATGTAGAATACATGATCTACGCTGCTAAATGAAAAAGTGTGAGGGGATGAGCTCTATCAGCATTCCCTGATGATCCACACTGCTTAAATGTAAGCTCACTCTATAACTAATTTTTGAACTGTTCCCACTAGCTGTCTCCGAAAAAAAATCTTATAAAAGGAGCTACCCCTAAAGAAAGAGGAAAAAATCACCAAACCCACAGTTATGCCTGTCGACCATGGGGCAAGGGCATACTAGCTGCCTCTCTTTGGTATAGCAGTGTAGACATAATCAGTGCAGCTGATGCTGATTTTGAAGGATGTATTAGACCTTCTCCAGACAAAACACTTGGATAGTGGAACATGCGCAGCGAATCAGCATGTTCCTGGTGCCTTGGACCTCCTATTCAGGAGGTATTACTGAGTGCAAAGACCATGCTTTGCAGAACATATGGATCTCAAGAAGACTAGTTAATCTCAGCAGAGCAAATTACTACTGGCATCCAAAAATCCCTCACATATATTCTGACCAAATATTGTTTAAAGTGGTGCTAGCACTTTCATCCATGCCTAGAATTCTGCATCTGCTTCTCTTGCCGTTATATATTCTCTCTGAACCAGACAAGATCAGTTTTTCAGTTCCATCTTCTAACTGATCCTTCCAATGCAATTTAACTCACATTAACTATTGTTTACTATTAAAAAATAAAAAGACATCTCAAAAGCATTGGTGAGATAGCATAAATAATATATGCATGAAGTTTTGAAAACGCTGCAGTCAAAAAGCACGTCAAATTTAATTGAATACAAACACAAGAAATTAAGATGCTGACAGAAAACCAACAAACAAAAAAACTTCATGTTGAAAAGGAGAGTAGAATCTATTTGAAATGGAAGAAACAAGTCCACAAAGCTACTGAAGAATGCAAAGGCTAGGAAATATTATTCAAGGTAGTTAAAAATAGAAATGCCATTCCTTTATGAAAAGCTTATCACTTGAAAGGCACAGAATAAATATAATAAATAATACATAATTAATATTCATATGTCCTACTCTACAGTAATAGTGAGAGGTTTTTTGCTAGAATTTCAACATTATAATTTTTCTGAAAAATGTGTTCTACCTACATAAGGTCCTGGTCACATGTTTTAAGTCCTTCAGTGTATATATATCAAATATTTCAACATGTAAGCTTACCTCATACGTAAGTGAACAACAAATGAAGGAGAACCTAAGAAAGTTTCTACTTGACTTTCATAATCTATAGGTTAAATAATTCAAACAAAATCTTTATAAGGTCCTGCTGAGGATTCCTTCCTGTAAAAGGTTCACAGTTACTTCCAAAAGCCACTAAAAATGAGTATTGATGCACATTTCTGTATTTATTGTAAGCTAAGGTTTAATGGGTTTTCAGCAGAGGGCTGAGACTTGCTGTGTTAATGTAAATTGTTTAAGAATGGAACTATGTGCTTTATTGTCATTATTCTCTGAAAATTTCAAAATCTTGATTCTCTTTAATAAATGAAAAAATGTTTATTTTACTGCTATAATCATTGCTGGTTTGGATAGATCAGAGTTGGTTTTACATTTGTTTGGTTTTTGTTGTTTGTTTTGCTTGTGGTTTTTTTTAACCTCCATGGGGAAACAATCAATTTGCCACTGAAATGTTAAAGAAAGGATTTATAAACACAATAGCTAAAAAAGAAAATAGATATGAACATTTTATTTATTTGAAAACAAATTTAAGCCATCTTGAGATTCCTTCACTGCCCAGTGTTGGCTAAAGCAGACAAGTTTAATTCCATCACTAATACTTACGAGTATGAAACATACTTTTGCATAAGGATGGAGTGGGAGCATGTTCACTTATAGTATATTGTTTATGGCAATATATATGAGATTTTTGCTGAGATGAAACCCAATGTTTTAAGTATCTCCCCGTCTGATAACAGGACAATTCTGACAGCTAATCTGCTGCAACATGCTCAAATTTACTCTTAACTCCTATGGAGCAACTGTGAAGCAATTTCAGTGCTATCACGTTTTCTTCAGTGGATTGACTCAATACTAACATTAGTGAAAAATATATTAAACGTCTGAAAATATGACAAATGTTTTATTCATAACTGCAAAAAGAAAAGCATATTCCAGAATTAACTACTGTTATTTCCATCTTGGCTATGATCCTCTTTTCCTTATTTCTCAAGTATGCTTATTGAACATTGTGTCGTAATTGCACGAATTTGCTTTTTTTCAATCTGTATGAATAATTTTTTAATTATTTATTTCTAATCTTTAGGCTTCTTAAGGTTGTTTGTTTGTTTTACGGGAAGCTATTATGATATGAATAAAGAAAGAATATAGGGGAGAACTTACCCCAGTTGGACAAGACACAGTGAGAATGTTTTCTGTCCCCCAGTATTGTTGCTCTGACCTTAAATAACGTGTTCTAAAATAACTTGAAAAGTTCACAGCAACCTTTCAGCCAACACCGGAAATAGCAACCCAGTACGTTCTATGCAGATTCTATGTCATGGTAACATTGAAAGATAAAACGAAACTGAAAAAAATTTAGAGTTCAAAAGCAAATGAGCTGCACAAATGCAAACATCTTTCTGCACTGACAAATGTCAAACCAAGCATTTAGGAAATAATATTTTTTAGTGGATAAGATATCTGTATGGGTAGTGTGTGTAGTATCACATTTTCTGTACACTGGAAATTATTTTTCCCTAGCTCAAAAAAAAAAAGGGAAAACAAAATATGCAAACCTAATATAGTCCCTTTTTTACTGATATACAGCCAACAGACAAAAGGAAGTCATTCAACAGCTACAATTTTCTCAATAGCCAAAATGTGAATTTGAAAATAAAGCGGTTGAGGAAGAACAAATTCAGGGTTTGGTAGAGATAGTATTACACCATGTGACAATCATGTCATAAATCTAATGATGATACAGTTTAAAATAAAAACATAAGGGGAATCAGGGTCTCTTGCAGTTAACATATTTCAGAGGGACAGGAAACCTGATTTAGATGTAATGAACAACAATTCTAGAAGAAGTTTAAAATCAAGAAGCATTTCCTTCCTATATTAGATTAAGTAAATAAAAATATTGAGCTGATCAGTACCTTTTAATATTTATTAAGAAGCTATAGTTGGGGTGGGTGGATGTTTTCCTTTATTCACTTTTTTCCCTCCTTCCTTTACCCCTTTCATTAAAACCCACAACTCTTGACATGCAAGAAAATGGCTCAGTGGCTGGTTGAATGACTAGAGGACTTAACCAAAGAATCATAAAATCATTAAGGTTGGAAAAGACCTCTAGAACCATCAAGTCCAACTGTCACTCTAATACCACCACGCCTCCTTAACCATGCCCTGAATTGACATGTCTACATGTTTTCTGAACACATCCATGGATGGTGACTCCAACACCTCTCTGGGGAGACTCTTCCAATGCCTCACAACTCTTTCAGTAAAGAATTTTTTCCTAATATCCAATCTAAACCTCCCCAGATGCAGCTTGAAACCATTTTCTCTCATTCTATTGCTAGTAACTTGGGAGAAGAGACCAACACCCACCTCACTACAACCTCCTTTCAGTAGTTGTAGAGAGCGATAAGGTCTCCCTCCCCTCAGCCGCCTCTGCTCCAGACTAAACAACCCCAGTTCCCTCAACCTCTCCACAGAAGACTTGCTCTCTAGACCCTTCACCAACTTCGTTGCCCTTCTCTGGACACACTCCAGCACCTTGATGTCCTTCTTGTAGTGAGGGGCCAAAACTGAACACAATATTCAAGGTGCGGCCTCACCAGTGCCAAGTACAGGGGCATAACCACTTCCCTACTCCTGCTGGCCACACTATTCCTGATACAAGCCAGGATGCCATTGGCCTTCCTGACCACCTGAACACACTGCTGGCTCATGTTCAGCCAGCTGTCAACAAGCACAACCAAGTCCTTCTCCTCTGGGAAGCTTTCCAGCCAATCTTCTCCAGTCCTGTAGCGTTGCATGGGGTTGTTGTGACCCAAGTGCAGGACCCAACACTCTGTGTTATTGAATCTCATGCATGACCTTGCCCCATCAATCCAGCCTGTCCAGACCCCTCTGTAGAGCATTCCTACCCCCAAGCAGATCAACACTCCCACTCAACTTGGTGTCATCCGCAGGCTTACTGAGGGTACACTCAATCCCCTCATCCAGATCATTGATAAGGATATTAAACAGGACTGGACCCAACGGTGATCCAGTGATGCTGACTGGGCCTGATCCCCTGGTTGTCCTGCACTTGCCTGGTGAGGTCATTCAAGATGAACTGCTCTATAACCTTTCCCAGCACTGAGGTCAGGCTGAGACACCTGTATTTCCCCAGATCCTCCTTCTGGCCTTTTTTGTATATGGGCGCCACATTGGCAAGCTTCCAGTCATCTGGTATTTCCCCAGTTAGCCAGCACTGCTGGTAAATGACACAGAGTGTCTTGGCGAGCTCCTCCACCAAATCCCATAGACTTGTGTGTGTTCAGGTGAAGGTTTAGCAGGTCATAAACTGCTTTCTCCTGGATTATGGGAGGATTATTCCCCTCCCCGTCCCTGCCTTACAGCTCAGGAAGCTGAATACCCTGGGGATAACTGGTGTGATGTTTAATGACTGAAGCAAAGAAGGCATTTAGTACCTCAGCCTTTTCCTCATCCTCAGGGGCAATGTTACCCTCCACGTCCAAGAGAGGATGGAGATTCTCATTGGTTCTTTTGTTGTTGTTAATGTATTTTTAAAGACATTTTCTTTGTTATCCCTTACAACAGTGGCCAGGTTGAGTTCTAGCTGGGCTTTTGTTTGCCTAATTTTCTCCCTGCAAGACCTAACAAGGTCTCTGTACTCTTCTTCAGTTGCCTGCCCCTTCTTCCAAAAGCGGTAGGCTCTCCTTTTTTTACTGAGTGTCAGCAAAAGCTTCCTGTTCAGCCAGGCTGGTCGTCTTCCCTGCTGTTTTGTCTTGCGGCACTTGGGGACAGCCTGCTCCCATGCCTTCAAGACTTCCTTCTTGAAGAAAGCCCAGCCTTCTTGGACTCCTTTGTCCTTCAGGACTTCCTCCCAAGGGACACTCCCAATCAGTGCCCTGAATAGGCCAATGTCTTCCCTCTGGAAGTCTAGTGGTTCTGCCGACCCCCCTTTTTACTTCGCCAAGAATCGAGAATTCAATCATATCATGGTAGGTAAGCTCAAGATGGCCTCTGACTACCACATCTCCCACAAGTCCTTCTCTGTTTGTAAACAGCAATCCAAGAGAGGACCTGATGTTATTCTAAATATACAAATTTAATCTCTGAGAATATCCAGATATTTGAATTTTTCTTACTGAAGATGCGAAATCCCAATCTTCACTTAGTCTTTTGTTTTAGAGGTAAAACTGGCTGCCACTATATTTGTGTAGACCCAGGATCTCTGTTTTCTGAACATGCCTGTCAGATCAAGCTGTGTAGAACAATTAGGCAGAGGAGTGCATCATTTTTCTAGTTCATTCTAAGGAATATCTGGGAGATAGGTGCCAAGATGCTGTCAAAATTGAAGTGTTTCACAGCAGATGTAAAGACAGCCTTTCAGTGATTGAGGACCTCAGGCAAAAATTAAGACATGTAGAGATTAGGTGCTGCCTGGGTAGGCTTGTTTGAAACTAAATTCCACATTATCCCTGTATTAGGCAGCCATGAATACATGTTAACTGCAGAAATAAAGTAGTGATGCTTTAGCTAGCTTTAAATAAGCTAGATAGGACACTAAATTTAGCCTAGGGATTGTAGCACATTATTTTACTCTACTTTTGCACAAATGTGAGAGTCTCACTTTAAATTCTTACCTCTGACTGAGGAAATTCAAAGATTTATCTGCCATTCTCCAACTTATAGGTTCAACATATTTTATGAAAGAACATTATTTTGAAGAATATGAAAGAACATATGTCCATTTTACTATATGTCCAAGAAAGGTAACAGTGCAGCAGAATAGAAAGGTCAAAGATTTTTTTGCAGCATAAAAAAACAAGAAAGTGAGTGTGAACAAAACAGTCTGTCAAGTAGCTCATCGGTGTGTCTCACTTGATCCTAGTTGCAAAGCATTCTTTTCCCCGATGTTATTTTCCTGTAACAGATACATTTACAATACTTTGATGTCTGGGTATTACATTTAGTGTAACAGTGACATAAACAAAAGTACTACGTGAGAATTAATGGAGGATTTCAGAGTTTTATTTCTATTGTATTTAGAAAGAAAATCAGTTGCAGAAATTTCAGACTATTTGTTCTTGTGAACAAATTGGAATCAGGATTGGAAAATTCAGAAAATATGTAAGATCAGCCAAAACTTAATCTAGATATGATTTTGCTGATGTTATATGCAGGAATGTTTTATTACATAATTTCAGATACTTGTCTAGAAATAAAAGGAGATAACATTTTATGCAGAAAAGCATAAAACCAACACTTTTAGCATATTTCTTAGAAAGTACCATTTAGGTCAGGATTACCTGTAGAAATTTTAATAGTGACTGTACCTATGATGAATCAACTCATATATGAAATTTGTTTTGTAAGGGAATTTACATGCATCTTTATGCATTTCATTGCATGTCTAACTTCAGGATAGACAAATTTTCTCTTTTCTGTAAAGACACTGGTTCTTACTACGGGTTTTGAATCAGGAATATTTCTGGTTAATCTCCTGAGGATAATTTTTTTCTATATGAATGCTTTCCACTTGCTGCATTCATAAGATTATTAGGATATGCAGATCTAAAGAAGAAAATAGTACATATAGAATATCCAATGGCAATTAATAATAGTGTGTCTGGATCATTAGAAATTGTCTGTCTCATGAATATATGTAGGTTTTTTCCAGACTAGATATTTGACCTACTTTGGAACTTTGTGATGAGGGAGACACATATACAAATATTTGTATTTATTCACCGTAACTCTAGAAAGGTTAAATTTGTCAGATGTTTTCTGAATCCAGAGCAAAGTCATGATGTAACTTTTCCTGTGTCTCTATGGAGTAATCAAAGTGCTGTTAACTTCAGGATCCAGACAACTGGGAGTGTACCTGGTGTGTCACCAGGTGTTGGAGAATCTGAGGACTTCAAGTGCATTATAACAAAAGTATGATTTACGACAGATTTTTACAAGCTTTATTAACTTTGATCATAGTGAGAAAACATTCAGACAGCCTCCCCCCCCCGCTCCCTTGTTCTCTCCCAAGTGACTGCAGATACCCAATCTACATACTGTTTCAAAAAAGGGAAAGAGAGGAAAAGCAAACATTTCAATGATGACAAAGCAAGATCCTTACAAAATGCTCCTTCACTCAAAAAAACACTAAGGCATAGGAACCACCAATAATATCTGGAAATTTATTTCTCACCTCTTATGCTCCTTTTCAGTTATATTCAGAATACCTAGTGGCAGCACCAAGTGCATATCCCTCTTTCAGAAAGTAAAGTTAACGTTATTCCTGAGTTGACTGTGATCTTATAATTTCCTACATAGATAGAAGCAGATCCAAGGAGGGGAGAGTAAAAAGGCTACTATAATTCCTTGTGATTTCAACTAAAAAGCAGCTCCACAGCTCCTTCTGTGTGGTATTTTTCATTGCTATTGACCAGCCTAGCACATTTTACATCAATTTTACATCCGTGTTCCCTTCCCCTCCAACCTCCTGCCCCAGGCCCCTTGGAATCTAGGCTCAATATTCTCTTTGCAGAAACTGTAACTCCAGAACCTTCAGCATAACGCCAGTGTGTTGCTACACTACTGACAACTACTTGTGCCTTAATAGTGAAAATCCTTGTGTTTTTCAGAGAACGATTTAAGGACAGCATGCAAGATTACAGTTCTTGTGCACTGGTGACACCAGAACTTTTTCATATGAGAACTAGGAGCAGTACACTTACACACTTTATTGTGAGGAAGGGGATTAATTAGATGACCTGTAACATAATTTCCAAAACTATTTTCCATTCTTTATTGCCTTTCCTCACCTCACTCCTCCCAGGAAAAAGCTTGCCTTTCCCCAGGACACATTAATTAAATTCATCAGACTCCCACAGCACAAACAGGTCAGCTGCAACACATGCGACATAATTACATTCACTAAACCACCAATTCAGGGAAACCTTCTGAGTTGCAAATAGTATTCAAAAGCATAAAAACCTGGCTGCAAGTGACAGGGCATGTCAAGAACCCAAGCTTATAGCTTGAAGGAAGCTGATTTTTTGTTAGAGTTAGTGAATTTGCCATTTACTGAATGTGCTCCTTCACTAAAACTAGAGGTTATTTTCTGCCAGAGATTATAGTTACCATTTGATGTTAACAATGAATTAGCTTTAGCAAGGTGCAAGGATTAAAATGTGTAAATATGCCTAGCAGCTCCCTCTAAACACCCTGATCAACAATGCAGACTTTACCTAAGGGACATATAATGTATGGTGTTCGGGGGTTTTTCCAACTTATTGCCCTCCCTCTCCAGTAAAATGTATTCTTGGCAAATATAGAACCTGGAAAACAAAATCCATGCCTCACAGTATTGGGTGAAAATTATATAGATGATTTACTGACATGCTTGTCCCTTCACTTCAGTCTCCCAATTTCAGAAATCCTTTTAACTGTAGTAATGTTCTTAATAACCCAAATATATGTACCCACACCCACACAACTAAATCTTTTACTCAATGAGAAGGATATGGAAAAACAAAACAACACAAAAAAGAGCATTAACACACCCACTATCATCTTCCCTCCAACACTTGGGAATTCTCAGTAAGAGGAATTCCCAGCCCCACATTCCTTTTCAGCACTCAATGCCCAGAGTATCCAAAGAGCAGCATAAGAGAAAGCTTCTTCAGCTGCTAGATCTCTCAAGCTGTACCAACCTCTGTTGCAGTTATAAAGATTCAGAAAATGGGACTACTGAAAGGTACATATTGCTGGATCTTCTATTTTAAAGAAAATAAGGCAAAGAAACAAAATTACAGGAAGCTATTCACAAAATATAAACTGTTTCATACTCTTAAAGTTGCAAAGTCCTAGAAAGCTAGAAAATCACATTTATGTTGACTTGAGAAATTTTAGCACTTTCCTCATGTGCATAGATACAATGCTAAAGCTCTTAATTGTATATTCACAAATTATTCTCACAAACCTACCCTCTCACAAGGACATACTCTCATTCAGAGCTCAAACAACCAAAAGTCTTCCATTTCCCCATATTCTAGAAATTTATTTTAGAGTTTAAATATCACTGAATAGTGTTTAAGATGAGTATACACTAAAGAAGGAAAGATATTCTTTCTTTAGGTATTCAGTATGCAGGATTTCTGAAAAAAAAAAGGTAATGTATTCTTTAGCAATCTCAAAATTATAACATTCTAAATATGGCTATTCACCTTCTTAAATTGTCGGGGAAAGAAGAGGAGGAATGTCTGTGACAATTAAAATGAATTTATTCTAAAATACACATAAACTGTCACTTTATAGCAGTTTGAGCTCTTCAATGTGATCACCTGTGGTCGACAGCAACCCCATAAAGCTTAACTTTAAAGACTGCGATTTAAATAGTTGAACACATATGTTTCTGTTATTTCGTCATGGAAGTTTCACTAGGTGGAGCTCTCGGACAAACATCCTTGCAGTAACCCTGAATACTTCATCGTGCTAATTTTGTAGATCTGTTTTAAAATCCTCAGTTCACCACATCTGTTGCTATAAAATTAGGTGCAGAAACTGCACTGGCTTTATTTCCTTTTTTTGTCACTTTATATTCACTGTTTATGTAAAGGCATAATTGTCATGAATGATGAGAGGATTAAACAGAATATCACAGAAGCCATCAACCTAAAAGGACAGTTGCTGCAATTCAATGGCATATGCAGACATATCAAATCTGTGATGGTTCACATTTTTCTTAGTTGTGCTATAATGCTTCTGCACTGATGGCTTATTAAATAATAATTCACCAAGTTCATAAGAATTCAGTTCTTCAATTCAAATTATTGATCTGCCTTAATTGTGCATAACAGATGACCTGATAGACTATAAAAAGAATACAGATGCCAAATGTCAAATGAAATTTTTTTCTTAGGATATGCATACAAAAACATGGTATATAATGCTTTTTCAGGAAAGTCTGAGAACATTAAAATCTTTTAAAATGTATAAGTCCCCCAAAAATCATAGTCATAAATCAAGCAATATAAACAAGAGATAAATCTTCATGGTGTTTGTTGGTTGGTTGGTTAGTTTGTTTTCTCCTCCAAAAGAAATGCTTGGTTTAATAACAACTGTCTATTAAAGTTTAGAAAGCTCCCTGGTTTAGGAATGTCACTGAATGTGTGTGGGTTCTTCTTTTTTTTTTTTTTTTTCTTTTTTCCCCTCCATGGAGAACCCCTAGGGCCTATAAATGAAAAGTAAGAGAGTTATGTTATCATTCTGTATGTTTCTTACAGTGGTTAACACAGCCATGAACTTGTTCTTCATTCAGAATGTCATTAAACATTACATTACTGGAAAGTTACTGTGGCAACAATGCAAGGAAAAATAACATTATCAGGGATATCCAACTACCATTGAAACAAAAACCTTCTAAACACTCTGCTCCACACAGAGAAGGGGGGTGGGGAAATGAAGGACAGTATTGTGTTATCCATGGTGCATGAATATCAGCAAACGTTCACAAATGTTAGCTCACATTTTCCCCTTTAAAGGTTGTCTTTTCATTAGTTGGTTCTTGAAATTTGGCTTCTTAAAACAGTCTCCATTTCTAACTTTTTGGGTCAAGCTATTCGGTAAATGCACTTGCTGGATCTTCTTTTTTTCTTTTGTGGTCTTTGAAAGATGAGGGAAATCAAGAGAGAACAAAAATCACTTTTCTTTATAAAATAATCATTTCAGTACTATGTAAAATTGAGTCCTTGCTGAGTCCTTAGCCTGTTACATACTGCTCCTGTCACATGAAGCCTTAGAAATAAAAAAGTAACTTATTATATTACTATATTCCTGGAACATGACCTCTCTGCAAAGTAATAAGAATCACTCTACCATACAGAAATTAGTTCTTTTTAAAGTCTCCTCTCCACTTTGCTCTCCTGTGCAAGAATGCATTGTACTGAAGGACATGCATATCCACATGTGGGTGGACATAGAAAAGAAAGGGTGAAAGAATCAAGTCTCTGTCATTTCTATTATCTGCCTGTTCAGTCAGATGATATTTTTGGTGTACAGTTATAATAGTTGGGAGAAAAGAAGAAATAATAAAAATCAGTTATACCAACAGATATTTTGAAGACAGGTGTGAGTTTGCTTTGCTTACTCTAAGCTAGATGGATATAACCCATGCAACCTCTTAGCACAAACACAGCACTATACCTGTGTGCTTTAATGAGAGGTCGGATATATTAGATCAAGCTCAGTCATCTGTTAATGTAGTTATTTGACTTCTAGTCAACTCTCAACAAAGGTGAAATAAGTTTGCATTTTCCTGCAAATAACCTAATCCTTCATTATTTTTCTGTGGTGCCTTGTTTATGGAAAATCATGAGCATCCCTAAACAAGTACTTGTTGCACAGTGATGATGCCTCTTGGCTGTTACTATATAATCTTGGGGTTAAAAAAAAATAGAAAAAAAATCAGTTTACATTTATTCTTCCCTTGTGCATGCAGGTGTTCAAATTGATACTGAAGATTAACATGTGGAGATATTTTTAAGGTAATAAAACTTTACTAGTCCTGACAGAATGAGTGAAAATTCTAGTAAAATGATTTACCAATGACAAAGGTGGTTAGCACGTCACTGGACCATGTGAAACAGTAAAGAACAAGTGAATTTCATTTGCTAGCTAGACATGGCAGCATGCATACTTAGAGATGAAACTATGTAAACAAGACATTGCTGAATGCTGTTGGAGAGAAGAGCACTATTGTCAGCACAGTATTTCTGCAATACTGTGTGGTGTTAAAAGACAAATACCAGGAACAAAAAGATGAGAAATGTGATCAAGATCCCAATAAACCATGAGTGCTGAAGTATTTCATGACCTTATATTTCACTTTTTTTAAAAATAAAATGGGGAAAAAAAGAAAAAAAAAAAAAAAAAAAACCAGAAAAGCCAACCCAACAAAAACAGGGGAGACGGCTGGTTGGTTTGTTTCATTTTGTTTTAAGCAGGTCGAGTAGTGTATTGTATTGCTTTAACTCTCAGAGCTGGGCACTCCAGGGCGCACAATGAATTCTCAGGTCCTAGCAGTGCCTGGACAGATTGGCACAATGAGAAGTTATGCAGGAACTCCCAGTCCAATATGGACAAAAGAAACATGATGACTTCAAGTCCCAGAAGAATTACACAACCGCCAAAACTAGTAAATCTTACTAAAAGGCTTAAATACTTCACTTATCATGTGTTCTGTTCTGGATGGGAAGCTCTTTCTCCCTCACTATTTCCCAAGACTGAGAGTATAAGAGCAAATATAAACAAATAAAACCTAAACCTACACACAGCAAATTCAGAAAGCATAGTGGGGGAGACTTATTAACACAGGAGTCTTAATTCTCAGGTGAATGTCTTAGTCACCAGTATATGAAGGCATGCTTCTCCTCTGCTCCTACGAATCTTGACTTCTTCCATGCAGTACCACGACATTACCAGGACCAGTGGAAAGTAGCCCTCTCAAGCATGAGTGCTATGACCTGGCAGTTCAGCATTAAGCTAAAAAATGAGGGTTTGAATGCTCTCAGGCACAAAAAACATTGATCTTCATTTCCCCAGTTTTTTGTTTGAGACTTAGGTTGCAAAGAATATACAAAGAGTGTAGGATTAAAAATGCATTGAAATTTTTGGTTTAACCTTCATTTTTTGATAGCACACTACTTGTGATCAGAGAATGGACAACACAGAAACTTTTCAGTTCCCTTCTATTAATGAGGGCAAGAAAGAAACCCACTTTCTAAATTAAGTTACATTGTTTCAGAAGTGAAATCGAGTGTTGTTTAGCATTGTAAACCAAACAAGGCTCTGAGTAATTAGGTCACTAGAGGAAGTGTGAATAGGTGAAGGAAATTAAAGCATAGATTGAAAAAATACCTCTGTGATAGATAAAAACATCTAAAACAAGAGCAGCTGAGATTTTTTTACCTCATCTACCAATTAATGAGTACTCAACACACAATTTTTTCTCTTTTAAGAGCACCTCTCTAATAAAAATAGCAAAACTCTGGATCGGATTCAACTTATCTTCTCAGGTACAAAAACACATTAATTAAGTACACAGCAGAGTCCCAAACAGCTGGGACACCATCTACAGAATCCAATAAGTGGCTTCCGTGTAAGTATAGAGACACTTCAGAGGAACAAAACAACAACACGCACCATGCACACACTCTAAACCATCAGCAAGCAGTAGATTTAGATTTGTCCTATTCACAGATGAGGTTTTGTTGTCCTGACTAATGGGTTGAAGGTACATCTGCGTGTTTGAGATGTAGCTTTGCAGCCAAATCAGAATTCTTTTCTGGGTTTGACTTTTTAGCACTGTTATAAAAGTTTGCATGGAAGGTGATTTGCAGCTAGATGTCTAATAGCACTGTACTTCTCAAGAAAAATGAAACACAGATGAAACTCCAGATGTGTGTTCCAAGTGGAATTCTCCCTAATGTGCTCCCTTTAACCACTAGCCAGACAGAGAGACTGAATAGTATTGGGATTAATGAAGACTTTCTGACTCTTATATTGAAGATTTGAACTGTCATATAATGACTATTAGCACATATTTTTATATATATTTGGTATGGAGGAACAAAAATATAACCACAACCTTTTAAATGGACCATTGGTCAGTTGTCTAGGTATCAAATTAGAAGTCTAGTTTGAGATACCCCCAGAAGGTTTGTGCTACTAAACATAGATTAGCATTATGTTAGTATTTACCTGACCCAAAGGACAATGACAGCAATTAATTGGATACAGGAGGGAATTGCTATTTGCTTGTGGCTGAGATACTGATATTTGGATAGACTATGAAATGACTAATTTCAAAATTAAACAGACTGAAAGAAAAATCAGCTTCAAAAGTAAGGATGTTTTCTGATCAGTTTTTAAACTGAATAGCAGATGTTGTAGTGAGAGGGTATGAAGGCATCAGTTTTAAACATCTAATTCTGTAATCTTTTCGACTACCTAGGAAAGGTTAGGAATTAAGTACATCATAAGGCAATAGTTATTCAAATTTTCTTACATGTAGGCTTATCTTAAACTGCCCTGCTTATTCAGATACCCTTTCAAATCTGTACTAGGTTACCAGCACAGAAACTATCACGAAGAAATAGCAGTCTAAGGATTTTATATTTCAGTTTTCAAATTGAATAATTGAATGCATAAGTAAATATGCATTCATATTAAGACAAGACAGGTTTTATAATGTTGCTTATGTAGTAGATTTTTTTTCTTCCCCCCCCTTCTATAAACGTCTTTGTTTCACAAAAGAAGCATTTACATTAAGCTATGCTTAACCAATATAGCATTTCTTTGGATTGTCTGACATTATATATTTGAAGCAAATGAAATTAAACAACCAAAAAAGAGGCCATAAAACCCCAAAACAAAACACAAAACAACTGTAAGTGGTAATTTAGTTAACATTCTATGATTCATAGCAGTTAAAGATATCTGTCCTTCCTAAAGGAAAGTTCAAAATCAACATGAGGTTTAGCAAACTACATATTTCATTTCTGCTAAAATAGTGTACTATTTTCAATCACAGAACAGCTGAGGTCCAAAGGGACCTCTGGAGGTCATCCAGTCCAATCCTCCGCTCAAAGCAAGGTCACATAGAGCAGGTTTCTCAGGGCCATGTCCAGCTGGGTTTTGAATATTTCTAAGAATGGAAACTCCATAAACTCTCTTTGCAACCTATTCCAGTTTTCTATCACTCTCACAGTAAATAATGTTTAGGTGAAATTTCCTTTCTTTATATTTGTGCCCATTGTCTCTCATTGTGTCGCTGGATACTACTGAGAAGAGTCTGGCTTCATCTTCTTTATTCCACCCATCAGGTATTTATAAGAATTGGTAAGATCTCCCCTGAAGCTTTTCTTCTCCAGCCTTAACTGTCCCAGCTCGCTCACCCTCTCCTCATATGATACATGCTCTATTGCCTTTTGCTGGACTTGCTCCAGTATCTCCATGTCTGCTTTGGCTGAGTAGAGAAGGATTACCTCCCTTGACTGGCTGGCAGTGTTGTTCTTAATGCAGCCCAGGAGTCTCTTGGCCTTCTTTGCTGCAAGGTTGCTTTTGTTCAACTTGTTGTCCACTAGCGCACCCAGGTCCTTTTCTGCAAAACTGCTTTCCAGTCAGTCAGTCTCCAGACTGTACTGGGTCATGGCATTATTCCTCCCCAGGTGCAGTGCTTTACATTTGCCTTTGTTCAACTTCATGAGGTGCCTGTCAACCCATTTTTCCAGCCTGTTGATGTCCCTTGGAATAAGAACATACCCTCTTCTCAAGTCCAAGGCTGAGATTCTGCTATTTTCCTTGTCCCCACACTTCAGAATCCTGAACTCCACCATATCATGGTCATTACTGCTAAGGCTGCCTCTGACTTCCAACTCCTCAAACAGTTCTTCCTTGTAGAGTTCATCAGCTACAGCAGAGCCTCTCCCTTTGCTGTCTCCTCCATCACATGTTCCAGGAAGTTATCACCAACATGTGCAAGGAACCTCCTGGATTGTTTGTGATCTTCTGTGTTGCCCTTCCAGCAGATATCAGGTTGATTGAAGTCCCAGTTGACTGGCCTCCTCTCCTTCTTTCAGATCAAGCAGTCTGTAGCAGTCACCCATTACAACATCATCCACACTGGTCTCCCTGTTAATCTCATTGCAGCTTCACCCACATCAGTCTGCCTGTTAATCCTGAACCATAAACTCTCAGCTGGCTCATCACCTGTCTCCAGGCAGAGCTCCATGCATTTCCACACTGCTGTCCCACGAAAAGTGCAATCACTGTCCTGGCCTTCCCAGCCTATCTCCATCCATCACAGCACTGCAGTCACATGAGCTATCCCAGAACATCTCTGTGATCCCAATGAGATCATACATCTTCATCTGCACACAGGCAACTTTGACTTCCTCTGTTTCCCATGTTATGGGCATTAGTATATGGTCATTTTGCAGAGACATCCAGCCACACTGATTTCCCAGAAAAGGTGTTAGAACTTTCCCCAAAATACTGTCCTGTAGGCACTTCCTTGTTTGTGTGCATTGAGGTTGGCCCCCTTTAGCCTTGGTTTGTTGTTTTCAGGGGCTGCCTCATCCTTGCAACTTGCACCCTCCGCTTCCTAAGATGCCTCAACTGATCAACTGCCTCAGCTGATCACAGATCAACATCTCCCTCTTCTGTCATTCCTAGTGTAAAGTTTTCCTCACCATGTCAATGCTTTTGCCCCACTTGGTGAGGTGGAGAGTGTCTCTTCCTAGTAGTTCCTAGCCCTCAAAGAGTGTCCTGTGGTCCTAGAAGCCAAATCCCTGTTTTGACACCATTTGTGCAACTAGTTGTTGACCCTCAGGATCCCCCACAAGCCTCTCCCTTCATTAGCAAGAAGTACATGTCCTTGGTCCTCACCTGCAGAGTCATGTAGTTGCTCTCAATATGCTCCAGGTATCCCCTTGCTGTACCTCTGGTGCCCATGTGGAAGAGCAGCAGAGAGTAATAGTCCAAGGGCCAAACAACCCTCTGCAGCCTCTCCACAATAGTCTGTATCCAAAACCCAGCAAGCAGCAGCCTCCTGAGATGACAGGTTGGGATGGAAGATGAGGGCCTCTGTTCCTGGTCACAAGGAGTCACCCACTACTAACATTGTCTTCTTCATCCTGCTGCTGCAAGGATTAGACTCAGTGGGCTGAGATGTTTTTCTAGACACAGCTCCCAACCCACCATCTGCTATTGGGGTGCTGAACCTCTTCTGTAGCTGCAAATCTGCAGGTGAAACATCTTCTGATACTAGAAGTCACACACTTCCAGCCTTCACCACCACAGAAGTGTCCATTTCCCAACCTGACAAGCTCAGCCTCTGCCCACACCCCCTTCAGCAGAAGTGGGGGGTTGAGACTCCTCTTGTAGTTTTAGGGTCTCAAGAGAAGATCCAGTCAATCCTGTTTCTGGTGTTCTCTAATACTGTGCAGGCTTCTGATCTCCTGCAGTAGCTCCTTCATACTAGCTTCCCATACTAGCTACTACAAAGAAAATTAAGTCTATCCCAGCTGAAACCAGGACATTGGTGGCAGGGATCCTCCACCAGCACCCAGCTCCTGCAGGCAAGGAACCATTGCCCCAGTTTCAGCACAAATTGCTACATCTATTTGTTGCCTCTGTTAGCCAAGATGTCTTGTTAGCATATTAATGCTTTAGAAAGAAATCAAGGGAAAAAACGGGAGAGTAATTGGCATGCATCTCCTTCAGTGGACCAAGAAAATAGAAAAAAAAAAAAAAGGAAAAAGAAAAAAGGATGGATTCCAGATGCAGTTTCGGACAAAATAAGACAACTAAATGTAGGTGTCTCTCTTAGATGATCTATATGTTAAAGCTCCCATCACCATTAGTGGAAATCTAGGGTTTGATCCACTGTCCAGATATTAACTCCTGTCAATTTTCTGTCATATCTAAGCCTACCTATACATCTCAAATACACGAACATAGGATACACTGTACAAGGATACAATAATATAAACACAGGCACTGAATTACCAGAAGGCAGCTGAGACATGCTCATTTCAATATAATTAAGGCAACAAGGAGAACAATTTAGTTCACACTAAGGCAAGCAACGGGAAGTTGATTCTACTGTCTAGACTGTGTCTCTCTCTGCAAACTGTTTTCTTAGGTGTTAACAAGATTACTAGTTTTAAGTTATTCCAATTTGAATGAAAGGGAACCTTTCTTTTTTAATTTTTTTTTTGTAATTCTTATGTGAATCTTTCCACATATTCTAGAATCCCAGTTTAATAGAGTTAAGAGACATTAGTTGACTAAATTACAGTGGCCAAAATGTTATTACAAATCAAAACAAAATTTGCAGGGGAAATTAAGGTATTCATTAATTGGCACGTAGGTTTCTTTCATTTGTTTTTTTTTTCCAGCTATAGTGCATGGCATAAATTTCTTTTCCACCTATCAGTCAAAATAGAAGTTTTTCATTGATAAGTTTCTTGTAGAGCATAAGCATATGACATATAATGACATTACAAACCAGACACAGGTGATCAGTCTTCTTGGTAATATACAATATTTTGTTAAAGGTTAGGTTTGCATAGGTTCAGTACATGTGACTTGTTCACAAAACTTGCTTTTGCGTGATGGTAGTCATATGAAATGTTGTTACCTAACTTTCAGTAAATTCAGCTGACAGCAGTACCTATTGGCATTTACTGTTTCTTTTTCAATACCAAGTAAATCAACTAAGTTCAGAGTTAGTGTTGGCCATTTTAATTATCACCGTTATAGAGAACTTATTTTAAGTCACCAAAACGTTTCTCTACTCTATATTGCATATATTAGGCACAAAAATTACATTTAGCAAATTTTTAAGACGTGCTTGCTCTCTTTTTTATCGCTAAATTAATTTGAGAAGTTGTCTTACAGGTAGTAGGGTTTCATAACTTTATTTTTCATGTTGGCTTTGGATATTATTATAAAAAAACTTTCATTAGTCTAAGAAACTAGGATTGCTCATAAATCATACCTCTTCATATAGCAGAAAAATACAATGTAGTAAAATTTACAGGTTTGTAAACAACTACATTATATCTGTCTCTTTTTGAGTGGACTTTATTTACAATGTTTTAGCACTTTCTGCCACTTCAGCTGCTTTTTTAATCTCAGAATGGCAAAATTTATTTTTTTCCTTATTTTTACTTTTTGCTTCAATACTTAGATTACATATTACAATGTTGTTGGTTTCTTTTTTCTCCAAATTGAGCAGATGATTTGTGAGGTAGAGCATTCCTGACAAATTAATGCAATGTTGTATATGGTTGGCTCTGAGTATTTTATGTATTTAGAGTCTCAACTCAAGACTTTCACCTAATATAGGCTTGGATTTACAAGTCAAGGTAGGTTAAAGACAAAAGAGGCTAGCTAATGGACAATACTGTCAGGCTATTACAAAAAGCTAAAGGTTTTAAGAAGAAGCCTGACACAATTCAAAGTTATTTTATCCTCAAGTACTTATTATGCAGATGACTGAAATTTCAGACGAATCTATTTAAAAAAACCAACCAAAAAACCTGACAGTCAGCAACATCCTGTTTCAAAATTTCTAACCTTTTTAAAGTTTGTAGGGCTCTGAAAATTCCTGTCTCACATTCTACTAAGAGCTTCCTCTTTGAACAAAGTTTCCCACTGAACAAATAAGAGATCAGTCTATGAGTTCCTAATCATCTAATCAGTTACTGATTATGGAAGTTAGTTTTGCTTATTGATTTTATTTCTAATAAGTTATAATAAATTTCATTATTTTTCATTCTAATATATAAATTCCAAAAATGTAAAATATTATTTTTATAAAAATAATTTTTTAATCCCTTTCATTTTCACCTGCTAGTGCAGTGTCATCTGCGTACCTCATTCCTATTGGACATATACAAAGAAGCGTATCATTATTTAACTCTATTAGTATAGACAGTCCCATCATAACTGAACAGTTTTCAGATGTTTATGTACGTACATTATCCCTAGCAAGTGCTGAACTGATGTTCAATGAAAGATTCAGCGATTTCCTTAGGTTTATGAAGGAGCACACACCATATACAGGAAAGGACTATGTTTTTCATATTTCTAGGTCAGGGTTTTGTCCATGAGCACCCATAATGGCTTAACTACGCCTGGAGTTCAGACTGCAGTATATTTTAGCTATAAGTGAGTTAGCTTTGCATGAACTAGTCTTAGGAAAGAAGCAGACCAGTTTGGGCAGTTTCTCAGTTATCACAGCCTGCCCTACTATTTTAACTGGACTGTAATCACTACCTCCCTTATGTACAAAAATCTCAGGCAACTTTACTCTGTTACTGTACTATACAGTCCAGACATCCCTGAAGGGATTAGGAGAGGATAGGTACAAATCTAGCCTACAAACTAAACCCTAACTTTGTGGATACTTGTATTATCTTTGTTTCCTTTCCTTCATAGTTAGGGTAGCAAAAGAAAGTGTAACATGTTTTGCTCAAGACTTTCCCATGCCATGCCCCTGCTCTCTTGCCTGCTGCAGCCTGAACTGCCTGTGTCTTTTCTGGAGATTTCTCTGCAGAGGTTTGTTACAGACAGGCAAACAGATTTATGGACTCGTCACTGAAGTCTTACATTCTAAGCACTTCTGGACACAAACTACTTGTTCTCAGCTATGTACAAACATGACACAATGGATGAGAACTACAGCTAGATAAATAATCATAATAATAAGCACTGGGAGTGACTAGGATAAAGGATAAATAAATTTCTGTCAACAAGGAATTGAGTTTTCTGCCTTTCATGGTAAATGCCACAACTTCTCCTCCAGTCCTATGTTTTCAAACTGTGAGCTATGATACCCATGAGGGTCACAGGAAGATTCAAAGAAGATTACAAAGTGTTTATGCTATCTGGGTAGCATTAATTACCCAGCTGTTTGCAGCAATTAAAGGCAGTTAGCTGTTCCCAGGCTAATGGTACACTTGTAGACAATAATTAGAGCAGCTTCTCAGAGCACCTAAGGAGCAGCCCTATGTTTTGAAAGGGAAAGGAGGAAGAGGTTACATCTGGAGGATTTGTCCTCAGAAACAGAACCTTAAAGTGACTTGTGTTAGCAAAAGCATTTAGGAAATCCTAATCTGCTGCTGTAAAAAAAGTAATAATAGTGAAGTTACCTTTTAAAAAAATATGTATTTCAATGTGAAATCCTGGTCTAGCTTAAGTCACACCACTAATTCAAAACAGTTTGTAACAGCAATTTTCTTGGTGCAAGTATATGCATGATCAGATCACAAAAGACTTTTCTCTTTGTTTCTCATTTTAGAAAATACTTTAAGTCTATCCCAGGGTGTATTACAACTTCTGTAACATAAAATCCAAACAGCAAGTCTTGCCACAAAATCATGTCTGTTGCAGCTGTCTATAAAGTATCATTAAATGAGAGAAACATTTAGATATCATTTAATTTTCTATTTCATTTTGGTAATGCAATATCTTGTGCCACTTAAATAGGATTTTACTACTTACAGGACTTTGTATTATGTAAAAATCTGATATCCAACCTTCTATTTCATGTTGGACCTTAAAGTGGTATTAACTTTCAGTATCTAGTAATTTTTCTTCCAGTGCCAGTTGCTGCAACAGTCAATAAATGCCAGTACAGTGGCTTATGCTGAGGTGTACCAGAAGGTTTAAGTGGCATTTGTGTTATTTTGCAATCCTGAAAGGTCATGTTCTCAAAGCTGTTAGGTGTTGAGGCATCTGAAAACTGAAGTGCTAGAGGGACTCTCTAGGATTCTGGTTCTCAGCATGCCCAGAATCATGGTATTGAAATCAACACATCACAGGTCTGGATAAATGCTCTTTCACTCATTTCCCACAGTAATTAAACAAATGCTTAATACTGACCAATAACAGATAACAGCAATTTCAGTAAAAATGGTGCTAATGCTGCACAGATTTTACACAATAAGATATCCATATGTGGTATCTAGGTTCAGTTTTCCCTTCAGTCGGTACTGCATCAGCCACATGTATGTCCTAACTACCTGACTGGAGGCATTCTCTGTTCTTTCTTGGCTACTTTGATTGAACTGTTGAACTGAAGATTTATAGAACTGTTAACATCAAAATAATTTTTCTAGCCCAAATTCTTATCCCTGTCCTCTGTTTCTTTCAGTTTCTGAATTAGTATCTGAACTCCAGCATTAGGAAACAAATCATTATGTAAAAGGTACACTGTACCATCATTTCTGGCAAAACAAAAAAACCCAAATAAAACCAGTTCTAAGATTAAAGAGGAAACCTGTCATTTGTAAAAGGAGCTACATAGTTAATTTAAATCCAGGAGAGGATTAGGGGCTGTAATCTGTCTCTAACAATGATCTGTCCCATGTTTGCAATTATAAATCCCTAAGAAATGACAGCTATCATCTTCTATCTACCAGCTATCTGAAGCACTCTTTTTTTATCAGCAAACCTACCATTAAAAAGGTGGTAAAGGTATTTGATGAAAACATCAAATGTCTTAGAAGACTGATTGATTATTAAATTCCATATAAATTCAGAAAAGACTCTGACTGTTCCATGAAGTTAAAAGAGTTTCCACTGAAGTCAGTAGACCTTCACCTGTGTCCATTCTGAAGGCCTTTTGCAAGCACTATGAATATTGCAGTCATATCTCCTTTGACAACTGTAGGGGGAATCCTGGGATACCATAAACATTCTTGCACATTTACAAAGATCCTTTTAGTGTTGTCTCTTATACCGCACGCAGCTGATGCATCCTTTCATGACCAGCTGTTCTGGGAATTGCATTAGAACAAAACCAGATTAGATCAAACCTCATATGTTTATGGTGTCCTGTGCCTATGCCGAGGTTCTGCATGACACTTACGGAGTTGAATATCAAGTCTGGGTGCAGTGTTAGGTGGCTATCACACAGTGGCCAACACAAAACTGGTGTGACATGATCAGAGCCTTTCAGTCTACAGAGGAGAACTTCATCTCCACCTTCCGTTCCCTGCTTTTCAATCAAGGAACCCAGTTCTATTCCTCCCTCCAAACTAAACACTCTGTTCCTTCACACCTCCAAGATCAGCAGAGGATCAATCTTCTAAGCAACGCCACAGTGCACACTGAGTGCATTACCTAAGAAGGTCTTATTATTGCCTTCATTCAGGGCACAACAAAGAGGTTGGCCCTCACAACAGGTCAGCATTCTTTTTGTATGAGAAGGAAGTCCAGCTTTCTGCTAGGGATTCTGAAGGAAATCTAAAATTTCTGCCTTCAGAAAAAGACGATGTAAAGAAGGCCCAGGTATCAAAGTAGTCTGAGAGGTTTGAATGAGTGTTGACAGACCGGTGGTGAGTGTAGAAGAAGACCTGCCTTCTCTGTTGTCAGAATGCCACTGGCAGAGAAAGGTACGTTAGTACCAGAATGAGAAAGAAGGTTTTTTTTCAGAGAGCTGACCTTGGGTTGAGGTATGAACACACCTACTGGATGTTTATAACCCCATGCAGCGTGATGACCTTCACATTAATGGGTCGATGTTCAACTTCTGTACAAAGTATTTGCTGCTGGCATTGACTGATAGTGGTCTGACTAAGGTGGCACTGATTAGTGGATGTCTTGGGATCGTTATATGGATCCTGCAAACTTTTTATGATATAATTGTGATGTAAATAAAACTGAAGGCAAATATTGAAAAAAAAAATTCTTAATACCAAATCTAGTGCCATAAAAATATTTTCCTCTTTCTCCCCATGAGGGTCAAAGAACAAGTTTTACATGGCTTTGTTTTAACAAAAAGTGAGAATAGGTCTAAACGCATACACATATATGGAGCTTCAAATGATGACAGATTTATTAAATCCACAAAAGATTGACCTGTTATATTGAACTACTGTCATGGTTTTAGCTGGGATAGAGTTATTTTTTTTCACTAAAGCTGGCACAGTGCTGTGCTTTGGGCTTAGTAAGAAAACAATGTTGATAACACACAGATGTTTTACTTGTTGCTGGGCAGCGCTTGTGCTAGTTAAGGACACTTTTAGCTTCCCGTGCTCTGCTGGGTGCACAAGAAGCTGGGAGGGGAGGGGGCACAGCTGAGAGAGTGGATTCAAACTGGCCAAAGGGATATTCCATATCATGTGATGTCATGCCCAGTATGTTACCTGGGAGGAGCTGGCCGGCAGGGGAGAAATCACAGCTCAGAGAACAACAGCGTCAGGCGACGGGTGATGAGAAGTTCCATCACTTGTTTGGGTTTTTGTTTTTTTCCTCCTCCTAAGGGCTGACCTCTCTCTTTTTCTCTCTCTTTTTCATTATATTACTATTATTATTGTTGTTGTTGTTGTTACGGTTTTATTTTAATTATTATACTTTTCTTATTTCAACTTGTGAGTTTTTCTTATTTTGGCCCTTCCAATTCTCTCCTCCATCCCACAGGGGTAGGGGGACTGAGCAAGCAGCTGTGTGGTGCTTAGTTCCTGACTGGGGCCAAACCACAGCAACTACCAAAGCCTCCAATTTCTGAGACTTGGAATGTAATTTCCCCCCAAAATATAAAGAGAAATTAAATGGCAGTTACTGAAAAATAAATCCTTGGTAGAATACTGATTAAAAAGTGTTGAAAGAATTTATAGGGTCAGATTTTACTCAAGACTTGAGGTAGATGTTTGAACAACACAGAGAACAAAATGTATACTAATTACAGCCAAAGCAAAAACAGTTTCCCAGAAAAGTTTGGTGTGAATTTAATAAAGAAAATGTATAACAGGTAGGAAAAAAATTATAGATGAAAATCCTGTTTCAGTTGAGGAAGTTGCTTCTCCTTTATTAATTCATTTTTACTGCAGTGCTCAGATATAACCAGACAAAGGCCATTCTGGTTTTTCATCATTCCTAATGCCAACAAGCCTAATATTGCCTCTATCCATTCCCAGTGTCTTGTAATGCTCAAGCCATATCTGTCAATTTTATTCAAGAAAAAGGATTTCAGCAATGTGATACTTACACCACACCTGTTCCTCAGAGCACAGCAGTATCTATGGATTTCATAACACGTTAGCATTAGTCTGTTGGACAGGGTTTTTCTCTTTCTTTATGAGCAGCAGTAAGATTTTCGTTTGCCTTGAGGCAATGAAATTAAAGAAACTTGCATTAGATGTTTAAAATCAGGAAGTAGAAGTGGTGTCAAGTCAGAAAATATTAATACCAACTTGCTATGTGAGACATGATTCAGAAAAAAAAACTCCAGGTCCAAATTTTCTATTATACTCTGAACACATTTCCATTGTGGCTGGCTTTATGTCCTCTAAACTATCTTGTTTTGGGGAAAATAGTATTGATAATAAAATCCCTTACACACTGTTTCCTAGTACACAAAACTATTCTCAAATCCATTTTTCCAGCTCTTGGAGCACTGTAGCTTAACTAAGTGGACTAACATTAATTGTATCATAAACGGATGCATACTTCATATCAAAGATACCTCATTATTGATGAAATCAAAAATATATCTTGAGGAATGCAAAATCCTGTGTTTGGACTTTCTCAGTATAACATACAGAATCAATAAAGTTCTGAAAATAGGAATGCAGAGTGTGGTCTTAAGCCACCTTCTCACCCTTGTTGAGACCAACTATCAGAAGAGACAGTCTTCAAACAATATTTTTGAGATTCTACTTTTTTTAAAAGCAGTTACTTGTTTTACAGTTTTGATCATCTATATTTATCTAGTTCTGCCATAATAATCATGGATGAAGGAATTTTGTGTCAACATTGTTTTTTTACTTGGGTATATCTCCTGTTCACGGTACAGAAAAGAAGTAAAGCATGACATCTGTGCTAGGCCTATGATCTTTGAGGTTTTACAGTCAAAGGGAACATCCCAGAGACTTAACCACAGTCAGGGGAATCAGATCAAAATTACATACTTTATCATGTTATTCATAACCATAATCATGTTACACAATTAAGTGTGTTTATTAGGTCACAAAAGGACATTTAAAGGTAGGTTCTTTAGTGAGTGAAGTTTTCAAAATAACTAAATAATTTAGGAATACCATTTCTATTGACTAGTAATAGAAAAATTTCATAGGAAGATCCTGAGTGACTAAGTTACTCTCAATTTTCCTGTTCATTCTACGGTTCTGTCCTACCACAATGGAATATTTTGTGATGATTTGGGAAACTGCAACAGAAACTCATGGGTAGTTCATATGCATCATATTTTTGTCTTTCACTTTCATACAATATGTTTAATATTAATGCAATTTAAATTCACATAGAAAATGTATACTACGTTCCAAGCTACTCTGGGGTAGCATTTACACTATGAAGTCATATATGCATATCTTGGATAAGGAAATACTGGTTTAATATACCTATAATGATTTCAACACTCAAGACAACTGCCTTGCAGTCACTCACTGATGGTGTCTAAGAAACTTTGGAGACAGTATATCCATATAGAAATTAAGTGTAATAAATGCCATAGCTGTCATCTCCCAGACAGCTAATTGGTATCCATGTCAGCTAACATTTTGGAATGAGCCTAATTAAATATGATTAAAAGAAGATTTTTTTTTTTTGCTCCCCATGTCTTGATCAATAAATTATTCTAACACAAATATGGGCACCAGATTCTATTTGCACTTTCTACTAATCAGTGACAGAATCAAAATATTAATCTAAGTGACCTCAATTAACCAACAGACCAATGTGTCTCATGGAAAATATAATAGGTGCAATCAGGGATTTTTTATGGTTACCCTAAACTTTGTCAGCTCTGAAGATTTCAGCTGCATTGCAACATGTAGGTAGATAAGGGTCCTCTGAAGTACTAGAAGGCTCTGTTACTGCAACTATACAGAAACCACAGAAAATTATTATTATACTTCATCTGAAAAAGGAATACACATAGTGTAAAAATAATTGCTGAAAATCAAAGCTTTAACATTCAGAAAGACAAAGCACATTTCTTATATGTAGTAAGATTTTACTTTAATTTTCTTGTGCATCCTTTTCCAGAATAGATCATAATTGCTTACGGTCACAAGACTACAGAGACTTGATTATTACAAAATTTGTAACTGTTTCTTTCAGTTGGTATATAGTACTAAAACAATTCAAAGGAAAATCAATCAAACAAACAAAAACCTAAAACCCAACCAACCAAAGAAAAAAAAAACACCCACAAAGCTTACTTAGGGATGTTTTGTGCTGCCAGGACTCCATTCCCATTGTAGAGAAATGCAGAAAAATTATGTGAGCTCTAAGGGTGACAGTTTAGGCCAATATTTACCTTTTACAAACATACCATCCTATTTCTTCTTTTTTTTTTTTTCAAATCAGTGCCCTGCATCAAAATCTCTTTCATTCATATAGTGTTTTATTTAACTTCCTTAGCAGTGTCATAAGGTTGTAAAGAAAACAAGTTTGTTTAACAGGGCACAAGCTTATATGAAGAGGGTAAGGTGATTTAGAACTGTACTGTGTATGCTGCCCCAAGTTTCCACATGGGTAATACAAAGTTAGGCCAACTAAGTGTGAGCCAAAACCACATGTAAATCCAGGCTTATCTACTACTCAGATACTTTAAATTTAAGTTGGAAGTGCTCCAGAACACTCTCACAGTGGGAAAACCCACTTGCTGTTATTTGTTTAGTGTATACCCTCTTGGTTTTTTTTTTTTGTTTTGAAACAATCAGCACAAAAAACCCCAGTGCACCACCTTTGTACTCCAGCAGAAATCATAAATTGAGCACAGTGTAGGTGTCCCAAACCAGAGCTACTGAAGCACAAACAGCCTGAAACATGACAGAAAGGGTATGAGCTGTAAGTCTAATGACTCTTAAGACTATTTTTAACTTCTCTGTGTGGATAAAGCTAAGGACCTTTCATGATCATGTTATACAGTATCAGGCCTACGCCTGAGCTTCATTTTTCCTGTAAGCCCCATAAGTCACCGTACTGCACTCCACTAGTTCAACACAGCATGCATACGCAACACAAGAAGAGTAAGAATACCAGAAACATGATGAAAAATTATTTCATAAGTTATTCTACATGGAAAATCTAGTCTTTATTGCTTGGTTTCTAGAGAGTAACTGTAACTTTTAAGTTTAACAAATGTAATGTCATTTTTTGTCAATGTTTTGTGTGCTTGATTTACCTTTGCACGCTTTTTTTTTATCATGATGTTGTTACAAGCATTTATTGTGTCAAACTATCTTGAAATGCAATCATGTTAGTACTTTCCAAGATGATGATATTTATAATTTGACAAAAGAACATAAAGATGATATTAAAAAGCTGACAAAATCAGACTGAAATGCACTATTTATCTTTAAATCTGGTAATAATTTTTTTCATGTTGCACTACTTTATACTGTAGGCTATAGAATTGCTGTACTTCCTCTGACTGCCATATGATTTATGATCCAGATCTTTCAAGATTATAAAAAGAATCTGACTCACAGGTGATTTTAGTTTTAACAAAAACTGAGTGGGAACAAGCTTTGGGTCAACCACTGTGCAGACTATCAGAAGAACCTATAAAACCTGACACAGACAGCTCTATACGTGACGGTCTGCAGGGAAGTTATAAACTTACTTTGAAGAGTTGACAGAAGATCAGAAAGATTTTCTTCTCTTTTTTTATCTTTGCCATAACTCAGTTTTCTTTTCATACCATATACAGCTACTGTTACCTGTCTGAAAATGTATAGAAAAATGTATTCCAAAATGCCAACCAAAAAGTCTGAAATATACTTGATGCCAATACTAAAATATTGTATTGACCTTCAAAGTATGCAGGTATGGAACACTGTGCCAAACAAATGCAAAACAGTTGTGAAATTATATGCAAACTGAAAATGGAAAACTTGCTTCATCACATGAAGAAAATCCATTAACAGGAAGAAGGTATTTCTACTGCCATGGATTCAGTAGTATTATTCCTACTGCTATTGTATTCAGTAGTGGCAACAGTTACACTGAAAGGTTTTTTAAAGCAGAATTTGACTTTTTTTTCAATTTTATTTTTATCAAAGTATTCTATCAAAGTAAGGAAGGTCAGTAATATGAAATATCAAATCATACTAAGTGTGGAAAATTTAGGCTGGAAGGAAGCCTTATCAAAAGCAGTGAAAATGCTGCATCTTAAAGAAAGACCTCTTATCATCACATTTAAAAATTACTGCCTGGGTATGTCTGACTCCTGAAAGGTTTAAATTTCCTAGTTTTCTGTAGTGTATTGAGTGAGGTCTCTGTTCCTTGGATTACTTAGCAGTAGGAGTTGAACATCAGGACTTTGCTCAATTTTGACGTCACACTCACAAAGTAGGACATTCTTTGGAGAACTACTGCAGCAGAGATCTGGGAAGTCTTCTCAGTTCTTCTCAAAAAATGTGGAGCCTATTCAGTTGCATCCATATTTGTAAAGGAGTTTAGGGTCACTGTAGCCCTTCTGAATTTGCAGTTTGATCAGTTATCCATCAAAAAGATATTTTGACAGTATTGTGCTAGGATTTTTAATTTCTGTGGTTTAAAAAAAGTCATCTACAACATCCACTAGAAACAACTTTATCTTTTTTTAAGAACAATAGCATGAAACAACACATGAAAAGTATAATATAAAATGGTAGGGCAATTAAATCTTGCTTATTCAAATGTAATGACATGCTGAGGTTTGGCATTATAAAAGCTTGAATGATGTGACAACAATAGCTTTCTTAATGGAGAGCAACATTTCCCCTATCTATGGAGTTCCTTCGTGTCAGTCAACAACGAAATAAGGTTGCCAGCTGTTCCATGATATTTTGGTCCAATTTAGCTAAGATGCTACTTGAAACACCTTTAAATGACAAAGGTCTAAAAAGCTGTCATAAGAGTAACAAAAAAAATCAAAACTACCAACAATCTTTAAATCCTATACCTTAATGAAATTAAACCAAGTGTGCTTATTCTAAAGAAGACTTTATAATTAGAAAACCGAAAAAAATAAAATTGTAAAATAGGTATTCTGTAAAGAAATAAAGAAACATCCTCATTATCTAGTTGAACCTCAGCAGCTTTCTTCTTGCACAGGCAGCTGCGGTACAAACAGCACAGTTTTCTTGCAAGACCCAACTGTGTGTTGTTATAAGCAAGCTCGCTTCTTCAGATAATGTAAGCTGCATTTACCAGCTACTTAGGGAGTTCAGAGACACTGTGTACCCACCTGTGAGAGTGGTCTTTGGATGAAATCTTACAGTCACTGAAATGGGTTATGATATTCTGTCTGACTCTGGCAGGAGAATCATAGAATCATAAAGGTTGGAAAAGACCTCTAGAACCATCAAGTCCAACTGTCAACACAACACTACATTGTTCCCTAAACTATACCCTGAAGTGCCATCTCTACACGTCTTTTAAATGCCTCCAGGGATGGTGACTCCAACACCTCTCTGGGGAGACTCTTCCAATGCCTCACCATTCTTTCAGTAAAGACATTTTTCATAATATCCTTGAGGCTTGATGCCATTTCCTCTCATCCTATCACTAGTAACTTGGGAGAAGAGACCAACACCCACCTCACTACAACCTCCTTTCAGGTAGTTGTGGAGAGTGATAAGGTCTCCCTTCAGCCTCCTCTGCTCCAGACTAAACAACCCCAGTTCCCTCAACCTCTCCACAGAAGACTTGCTCTCTAGACCCTTCACCAACTTCGTTGCCCTTCTCTGGACACACTCCAGCACCTTGATGTCCTTCTTGTAGTGAGGGGCCAAAACTGAACACAATATTCAAGGTGCGGCCTCACCAGTGCCAAGTACAGGGGCATAACCACTTCCCTACTCCTGCTGGCCACACTATTCCTGATACAAGCCAGGATGCCATTGGCCTTCCTGACCACCTGAACACACTGCTGGCTCATGTTCAGCCAGCTGTCAACAAGCACAACCAAGTCCTTCTCCTCTGGGAAGCTTTCCAGCCAATCTTCTCCAGTCCTGTAGCGTTGCATGGGGTTGTTGTGACCCAAGTGCAGGACCCAACACTCTGTGTTATTGAATCTCATGCATGACCTTGCCCCATCAATCCAGCCTGTCCAGACCCCTCTGTAGAGCATTCCTACCCCCAAGCAGATCAACACTCCCACTCAACTTGGTGTCATCCGCAGACTTACTGAGGGTACACTCAATCCCCTCATCCAGATCATTGATAAGGATATTAAACAGGACTGGACCCAACGGTGATCCAGTGATGCTGACTGGGCCTGATCCCCTGGTTGTCCTGCACTTGCCTGGTGAGGTCATTCAAGATGAACTGCTCCATAACCTTTCCCAGCACTGAGGTCAGGCTGAGACACCTGTATTTCCCCAGATCCTCCTTCTGGCCTTTTTTGTATATGGGCGCCACATTGGCAAGCTTCCAGTCATCTGGTATTTCCCCAGTTAGCCAGCACTGCTGGTAAATGACACAGAGTGTCTTGGCGAGCTCCTCCACCAAATCCCATAGACTTGTGTGTGTTCAGGTGAAGGTTTAGCAGGTCATAAACTGCTTTCTCCTGGATTATGGGAGGATTATTCCCCTCCCCGTCCCTGCCTTACAGCTCAGGAAGCTGAATACCCTGGGGATAACTGGTGTGATGTTTAATGACTGAAGCAAAGAAGGCATTTAGTACCTCAGCCTTTTCCTCATCCTCCGGGGCAATGTTACCCTCCACGTCCAAGAGAGGATGGAGATTCTCATTGGTTCTCTTGTAGTTAATATATTTGTAAAATCATTTTTTGTTATCCCTTACAACAGTGGCCAGGTTGAGTTCTAGCTGGGCTTTTGCTTGCCTAATTTTCTCCCTGCAAGACCTAACAAGGTCTCTGTACTCTTCTTCAGTTGCCTGCCCCTTCTTCCAAAAGCGGTAGGCTCTCCTTTTTTTACTGAGTGTCAGCAAAAGCTTCCTGTTCAGCCAGGCTGGTCGTCTTCCCTGCTGTTTTGTCTTGCGGCACTTGGGGACAGCCTGCTCCCATGCCTTCAAGACTTCCTTCTTGAAGAAAGCCCAGCCTTCTTGGACTCCTTTGTCCTTCAGGACTTCCTCCCAAGGGACACTCCCAATCAGTGCCCTTAATAGGCCGATGTCTTCCCTCTGGAAGTCTAGTGGTTCTGCCGACCCCCCATTTTGCTTCACCAGGAATTGAAAACGGAATCATATCATGGTAGGTAAGCCCAAGATGGCCTCTGACCACCACATCTCCCACCAGCCCTCTGTTTGTGAACAGGTCGTCAAGTGAGGCACCTCCCCTGGTAGCCTCACTTACCATCTGTGTCAGGAAGTTATCTTCCATACAGGAAGATAAACTCCTAGACTGTTTCTTCTCTGCTGTGCTGTATTTCCAGCAGACATCTGGTAAATTGAAGTCCCCCACTAGAACAAGGGCAACTGATTATTTTACTTCCTCCAGCCGTTTGTAGAACAGAGAAGGATTTGGACATCGCTGACACTCCCTTTCATGTTATGCAGCTCGGCTCCTGAGTCTAATGTCCTAAGTCTAGGTTTCTTTATTTTTTTTTTTTTTATTATTATTTTTTTTTTTGTGGGACAGATTAAGGGAATTATGGCTGCTTAAAACAAAGTTTTTAGGCTTCCAGGTTTTTGCAAGCATATGACTAGGGCTCAGATGCAACTGCATAAGGAAGAGGAGGCTGAGTATAAATGTGCACCCAAACTAGCTCTCTTGTTCCAGCCTGCAGTCTCACAGTGCATGCACAGGTCACCTGGCTGTGTTAAAGCTATGCTCCATTCTGCTTCTGTTTCCAAAGTTGGCTTTCATGGATTCAGTCTGAACTCCTTTATATGCACAGTGTGAATAAAATATGTGATATTCTGCTTTTAGTTTGCATGTGGAAAAATCTGACTACATTTTTCTCTACTTCTGGTTTGAAAGTTGTGGGGACAGTCCATTCAGATCTCTCAGCACTTGTCATGAAGCCAGGCCATAAGTATTTGAGGAAGAAGGAGCTTCAAACATATTGTCATCGAAAATAGTTCCAGTTCAACCCTTTGATTTTGTGGATTCATTTTTGCAAAAGCCAATTTAGCTGCTTAATTCCCTCCTCTACAGTTAAGGGTGAGGTGAAGAGCTTATTCAGGGCCATGTTTTGCAGAAGACAGAAAATTGCTTGAAATCTAAGTCCTTTAATGAGACCTCACTAAAGATTCAGCACATAGGAATCTGTTGCTTGGAAAGCACAGATAAGTACAAAGTGCCAAAATGTCATAATAGTATGTGATACTTAATTTTTAATACCTCTGTAAAATGATCAGGTATTTTTGGCATATACATTTCTTTAGAGAGGAGAAAAAATACAGCTTACTTCTTGCCTTCTTCATTTTAAACTTTCATACTAACTATACCTTTTTCTAAAATTTACACAAATATTTTAGTTTGTGCCTTTTTTTGTTTTTATAGGAAAAAAGCATATATCACTGCTACAACTTCAAAAAATAACAGCAATAAGTAACAATTAATATTACATAATGTGTATTCTATAAATTCAAAATTTCAGTTACCTAATTAAAACTTTCTCAATGCATTTGCAGGCACATAAAGAATCCCTTAAAGAGACAAGATGAATTACAAAAGTAAAAAACAATTTTTAAAGTAAATATTTTTTCTAGTTTTCCCTACTTCTTGAGTTAATAGCATGAATCTTATATTAAAATCAGATCTTCTTTTTAAGTTTATGTCAGTAAAACATATAGAATTATTCTGACCCATCCTCTTCTTCTGAATATCTATCTACAGCAGCAGACAAGGAAGAGGAGACAGTAGCTTTGCCTTCAGGAGAGGAAGCAGCCTGTATATCTGAAATAGTGACAGCAGTCAGCTAGACTGTAGCTGCTTCTTATACAGCTCTCTTGTTCTCTTCCTGTTCCTCAGTCTCATAAAGTAAAAATTTGTTCAGAATAAGGGTGATCCCCTGCAACAATCTTGCCCAACAATAAAAACTTCAGCGTCATTATCAGATATTTCCAGCACCTAAGGTGTTGAAACCCCAACAAATGGCCACAATGAGGCTTTGGTAAATATACAAGTGAGCTGTTATTCAGTAATTTTTATACTTCCAAACTGTTCAAGTGGAAGTCCAAAAGATATAATGAGGTTTTTTATTTGCTTGTTTGTTTGTTCTGATGGCGTGGGGGACGTTATGTTCAAAGTCAACATATCTTGCTCTTTAGTTTCTGGATATTGTGCCTCATCCTTGCCAGAAAGTCACAGCTTTACGTAGCTGTGGTCTTAGTTCATAAAAGGGCTGATGTTCAGGTGTCTTGTTTTTTATCTGTTCAATTATCCATTACAGATTACAGCTACAAATGGAGCTACATGGGCTAAGTGCATCTCCAGAAGAAAATGAATCAGAGAGAGACAGAAAGACATGCAGAAGAAAACAGATTAACTCATTCTTCCTTAACTCCCTTCATGTGATACGAGGTGGCAGACAACAGAGTAAAGCTGTGTCAGCCGCTAGTCAGATATTGTGCAGACATACCACAATACCATAATCTAAGCTGGCTGAAACTCTGCTTCATCCTTTACCAGTTTACATTCAAATGTCAGAACAGAGACAAATGTACAATGTGTTTCACCATATGGCAGCAAACTTCCCAGTGTACTCTAATGTATTTTAGAAAGCCTTCATCTGCTTCCTTTGAACTTTATTTTGGTTGATTTGGCTTTCCATTTTACTGCTTCCATGTTCTTTTTTTTTCTTGTTTTTCTTTTCTTCTATAGTATGTTTTATTTTCCTTCCACATCTTTTGGGGAAGTCTGTCTTGCTAAATAGTAGAGTGAAACTGAACAGTGCAGACTTAATTGCTCATGCTACTTAAGAGGCTCCATTTTGAACCTGTCCAAAAATCCCCCTCTGAGAGAAATCAAATGTAAAGTAGACTAGCCCTAGGCAGTGTGCATATGCGCCAGTTGGTGGCACTTGATCTCAAGCAAGGAGTCAAGGCTTGGCTGTCTTATTTAGGAATAAAATATTTAGGTCTTTCAGATCACATTTACTGAGTTGAATTCTTTAGTTTCAGGAAATCTTCATTTAAATTCCTTTTCAAGATATTTATTTCTCCCTGTTAAAACTTCCTTTATCTCCTGCCTATTTTGCATCACTGCCATCAGAGTTGTCTTTCTCATTACATACATCAAGTCTATCAGCCTTTCTTTCATCTTCTTTTTCTAACTACTCTAGCTTTCTATCGGGTCCATCTAATCTTCTCTTTCCCTCACTTACCTCCTTATCTACAATCTTTCCTAGACTATTATGTATTCTTCCCTCACAAACTATTCCTCCTATTTTTAGCCTTGATCCTGCATATTAACAACAAGGAAAAAAATTCTTCGTCACTTCACTGATGAAATATGAAATAATGATCTGTCCTTGCACTGCAGTTCCACTGGTACATTAAAAGATGGTGATCAATAATGTCTTTGCTGGCCTATCTCCAATTCAGAAAGATTACTGGTAAGAACAGGAATGGCTGAATAAAGAGAAGATGGCAGAGACGAGCCTAAACGAAACGTTCAACAAACTGACTCTAATATTCTTCCTGACAGTCCCAGATGAGGGAATAAAGCTTTGAGTTTGAAAGCGTACAAAAGTTAATGTAATTAATGCTCTAGTCACTGATGCTTGTAAGAGTTCATTCTATGGTAACAGGAGAATTTATTTATTTATAAGAGAGATGATATCAGAAAATGTCCTTCCTGAGTGCTTGGAAATTTAACTCTGACTCTTTTATTGCCATTTAAAGGCCTTATGAGTGTTTGACTTTATTTAGAAACATAATTGCTCTACGTTCCTCATTCAAGTTCACTATGAAAAATAATCATTTAGAAAAAAGAAGTTTTACTTATTTTGGTGCAGTTTAATGCTGACACCAATTAAATTAATTAACTGAGGAATTTTGGACAAAGAGTATGTAGAAGTAATTATTAAAAAGAAAAAAACCAAACCGCCCTCCCAAACATAACTACCAAAGAGATCTATGAAATATATGTATGTATGTAGTTTTGTGTTTGTTTAAATACATACATATACCCATGCATATATAACAGACAGTGTAAATAAGTATATAATATGGAGGTTTAGTGCAATTCTTATCTTAGATGGAAGACAGGTGTTCAAAATTTTGTTGCCTTTATTTGTTGTGGGTTTAATACCAATAGCCATGCCTTCTAGCATTTAATTATTTACATTTAAATAGATTTCTTCTGCCGCTGAAGCATGGATAAACATTTAAATAGCTTTGAAAATAGGGGTTTCCCCATGGCATTATTTTACCGATATGTTAAACAACATAATATCTGAAGGGGAAGTTCAAATTTCTCTGAATAGTTATATGCTGTCCTCTAAGTTGACAGTATGGTCATTCCATTCCCTGCCTCTTTAGGACAGCACACCAAACAAAACACTAAGATCTTTAAAACATGTAATGTACAATAAATTTGAATTATAAAGATTTTTATGTGGTATTTAGTTTTTTTTAGCATTCATAGAAAACGCAGAGCAAAATTAATTTACTTTTTAAAGCCTTCAGTTAGAGAAACAATATAAAGGTTTCATGATTACTAAACACAAAGGAGAGAAATTGGAATATAGTTTACTAGACCATGCAAGAGTTTGTTACTCTTGGGCTATTATGGAGAGTTCAGGGACTCTTGAATACTGAGCTTTTCTCTGGGGGTAAAAGATTCCTAAAAACTTCAAAGCAAAAGAACAGATACTGGACATGGCATACTTCCTTATTTTCCTTTTCTCCTCCAGCAGCACAGATGTTCCTCACTGGTGAAGCAACCTGTATTGATAAAATGCACTACAGAAGAATTGTTCATGCACATTAAACTTGATGTGTCTGCATGAATGGGTGTTTGAGTAGATCCACAAATTCTAAATTAATCCCAGCAAATAGTGTATGTGTGGCACACTCCTGCAATTATTTCTTTTGTGATTATGCAGCTGTTCAATATCCCTTCTAAGGGACATTGACATCAATGTCATAGTCTATCATAAGCCATGTTCATTCCCCAAATGGATTGTTAGATTATTTTGCCATTAAATTAAATTCTGCAGTTTGTCACAAGCAAAGCTCAACAAAGGACAACAAAATGGAATTTAAATATTTGACAGCTCTTTTTAAAATCTGTATTCACAAATACTTGAGATTTTCAGAAAATTGTATCTTTAAGAGTAGGGATCAGTTCAGAAACTGTATAAGAACAAGATAAATAACAAGGGATTTCACTTCTAAATTTACGAGGTCAGACCCACTCCAGCTAATTTAAACACTAAATTTCTGCCTGTGTACTTACCTGTACAGAGAAAAAGCTGTAGCAAGAAAGTGCATACTGTTAGCTGCTGTGCTGGTTTTGGCTGAGAAGGGGTTAATTCTCCTCACTGTGGGGGTCGGCTACCTTTCCAGCTTCCCGCGCTCTGCCGCGTGGCGGGGGGGGGGGGGCTGGGAGGGGCGGGGCCACGGCGGCTGACCCCGACTGGCCAATGGCAGGCTCATTCCATACCACGTGACACCGTGACCAGTACATGGAGGGGGGGCAGTTGGGGCTCGGGGGCAGCGCGGCGTCGGGTCGGCGGGCGGCGAGCGGCTGCGGCTCGTGCGGTTTGTTTCGGCGGTTCGTTCCCTTCCCCCCCCCCCTTCCCCCCTCCCCTGGGGCTTTGCGCCTCTCGTTGTTCTCCTTTACGTTGCATTTCTGTTGTTGTTTCTTTTAATTTTAATTATTAAACTGTTCTTATCCCAACCCACGAGCGTTACCCTTCTGATTCTCTCCCCCATCTACCGGTGGGGGAGTGAGCGAGCGGCTGTGTGGGGCTGAGCTGCCGCTAAACCACAACAGCTGCACTCTAATGAAAGAGGGCCAGGAGAAGAGAAATTAATATCCTAGTACCTGGTTTTAGCTGTTAGCTCAAGTCTGACTCTATTTTGAACAGCTCTGACCAGCTTTCTCCGTAACAATATTCAGGAAAAGGCCTAGGTTTATTTCATTTCTAGAACCTCATGCCATAAGGCTAAGGTAGCAATAAATTGTACTAAAATTCTAAATTCTTTCAGATGCTCCAAGCTGAAAGAAAACACACAAAATGATAAGTGGGAGCACAGGAGCACTACCTGACCAGACGAGATGCCAAATGACATAACACTGGTAAAGACAGCTTCATCTAGGGGGAAATAGGCAAAAAAAAAATGACAGCCTTTTTCTCTTGGCCTTTTGGATGGGAATTAATCTTTGCTCTATTTTACTTAATACTGCATACTTTGTGGCTTCTGTTGCATGCAGCAGCTATCTGTCAAGGCCTACACCTAGCTTATATTGAGAGAATTTCACTATACCAGCCTGTCTTTATCGGCTATACAGAGAATAAAATACTGCTGCAGGAATATAATCTTGTAGACACAGGAAAGATGCCTAAAGTTAGGGCCATTGGCTCACAGACATTTGTGGTTTGTTTTAATTCAGCTTTCAAACTGAAGCATCCTAAAAGATAGAAATTAATTCATCATGTAGCTATTACTGTTGAAACCAAGTGAATTTTCTCTACAGATAATATTCCTCATGTTTTGTAGTTTTCTGTCAGTAAGACCAAGTGATAAATTTATGTTATTCTCAGCAGACCTAATGCGATTGCTCTCAGAATGCCTTCCACATCAGTCACCTAAGTCTATTAGTGAATAACTTGTCTTCTGGAATTAGAACACTCTAATAGCATGCAATGATCTTAAATAGATTATCACTGAACTGTCCATTTCTAAAATCTTTTTGTTTACAGATGGAAGGTAGTAAGAGAAATAGGTGTTCTAGAAATGAAATTACAGCAATTTTCCAGTCTTCTGTCCCTTTTCTTTTGAAAACATTTCATAAAACTTCCCACATTACTGCCTAAGTCCACTACCTTTCAAATATTTTTATATTATGGCAGACTGATATGCCACTGTATTTTGCAGACTTTTCCAGCATAGTCACAAGCAAGATGGCAAGTCAGCAGTGTCTTGTTCAGCCACTGGACTATGATTAACACATCATTTGCCTCAGTTCAGGGCCACTTATCCCCACCAAGTTCTTGAGACTGGTGGATAAGGACAGCCAAGTCTATGGTCACTGCAGCACGCTAGTGTGGCATGCCCTTTAGATTCATTGCCTTTTCTCCACATCGTCTCCAGAGTCTGGCTATTTCTATTTTGTCATCAGCAAATATGTGCTATGTGCTAATTAGAAAATGACAGTATTTGGGCATCACCTATACAGGAAAAAGTAAAATTATGTTATGGTCCAATGTAACCACACAACAGCTAAGATTACAGGCTGTATGATTTATTCATCTTTCTATCTTTCTTACAAGACTTTAGATCTCTTTTATTTGTTTGGAAGCACCTACCATAACTAATCTCAGAATTTATATTTCTAGCCATATACAAATGTCATGTGTATTCAGAGTTTTTCTTTGAAGGAGAAGTGAACCTGTGTGAGACCTCGAATTTGAGTTTCTGGCCACATTTCTATTTTATGGAAATTGATTAGCATGCCAAAGAAGGAAGAAGAGAGAAAGTATACTTAGTACTCCATGAATACAGATGATGAACTTACATTGTCATTGAAAGCTAAATGCAGTAGGCATAAAATATTTTCTGATCTTGCAACCGCTAACTGATTTTAAGTGCAATTTTTTTCTTTTTTTTTTTTTTTTTTTACAAAAATAAGTCAAAGTGTCTGAAAGTATTTCCAATGTCATGATGTTTGATCCTTCTACTTAGTTATCTAGGCATCTTACAGGTTATTTGTTATGCACAGGAGAGGTTTGTCTTAAGCATTGCCTATAAATTTATGAAGGGAATTACATGCAAATGTTAAACTATCAGTTCTTGAATATTTGCCAGTGCCTTTCCTATTAATTTTGCAGCATGAACACATAAAAGGTTTAATACATATATATAAAATCATCATCCTTTACTTTCAAAGAGATAGTTTAACATACATAAGCTGTTCCTGCATATGAATAACAGAAAACAGAAGACATGTAACTATGTGTATATACATACATATACATTCGTATAAGTACACATTCACACAGTGTCTGTAAAAACATAGAGGCACATATATGTATGTTGTATAGATACAAGTCTGCACACACACACACACACACACATACATATACCCACTCATACACCAGAATGATGCAGAAAAGTGTATTACATTTGTATTATTACAGTCTTTGTTATCATTCAGATAAATAATTTCTCCTTTTATTAGCTGATATGTGATTTTACTCAATTTTTTGTTCTTAAACATTTTGAAATAGAAACCTAAACAAGAAAGCAGGGTCAATATGAGTCAGCAGTGTGCCCTGGCAGTCAAGAAGGCAAACCACATCCTGGGGTGGATCAAACAATGGGTTGGGTTGGAAGGGGCCTTTAGAGGTCATCTAGTCCAACACCCCTGCAGTGAGCAGGGACATCTTCAACTAGATCAGGTTGCTCAGAGCCCCGTCCAACCTGACATTTTATGTTTCCAGGATGGGGTATCTACCACCACTCTGGACAACCTGTTCCAGTGTCTCACCACCATCATAGTAAAATTTTTTTCCTTATATCCAGTCAAAATCTACCCTCCTTTAGTTTAAAACCATTAGCCCTTGTCCTGTCACAATAGGCCTTGCCAAAGAGGTCATCACCATCTTTTCTATAGTCACCCTTTAAGTACTGGAAGGCTGCAATAAGGTCTCCCTGCAGCCTTCCCTTCTCCAGGCTAAACAACCCCAACTCTCTCAGCCTGTCCTCATAGGAGAGGTGCTCCAGTCCTCAAATCATTTTTGTGGCCCTTCTCTGGACCCACTCTAGCAGTTCCATGTTCTTCTTTTGGTGAGGGCTCCAGAGCTGGATGTAGCTCTCCAGGTGGTGTCTCACCAGAGCAGAGTTGGGGGTAGAATCACCTCCATCAACCTGCTGGTCACACTGCTTTTGATGCAGCCCAGGATATGGTTGGCCTTCTGGGCTGCAAGCGTACATTGTTGGCTCATTTCCAGCTCTTTGTTCACCAGTAGCCCCAAGTCCTTCTTTGCAGGGCTGCTCTCAATCTCTTCATCCCCCAGCCTGTATTGATATCAGGGATTGCCCTGACCCAGATGCAGGACCTTGCACTTGGCCTTGTTGAACCTCATGAGGTTCTTACAGGCCCGCTTCTCCAGGTCTTTCTGGATGACATCCCATCCTCCTGGAGTGTCAACTGCACTGCTCAGCTTGGTGTCATCTGCAGAATTGCTGAGGGTGCACTCAATCCCACAGTCTATGTATTTGATGAAGATATTAAATAGTTCTGATCCCAGTATGGACCCCTGAGGCACACCAGTCGTCACTGGTCGCCATCTGGACATTGAGCCATCAACCACTACCCTCTAGATGAAACCATCCAGGCAGTTCCTTATCCACCAAAAAGTCCACCCAACAGATCTGTACCTCTCCAGTTTAGAGAGAAGGGTGCTGTGGGGGATCGTGTGAAAGGCCTTACAGAAGTCCAGATAGATGACATCCGTAGCTCTTCCCTTGTCCACTGATGTAGTCACTCCACCATAGAAGTCCACTAGGCTGGTCAGGCAGGACTTGGCCTTGGTGAAGCCATGCTGGCTGCCTTAAATCACCTCTCTGTTCACCATGCGCCATAGCATAGCTTCCATGATCTTGCCAGGCACAGAAGTGAGGCTGACAGGTTAGTAGTTCCCCGAGTCGTCCTTTGTATCCTTTTTAAAGATGGGTTCAATGTTTCCCTTCTTCCAGTCCCTGGACACTTCACCTGACTGACAGGAGTTCTCAAATACCATGGAGAGTGACTTAGTGACTACATCAGCAAATTCCCTCAGGACTCTGGGATGCACCTCATCAGGTCCCATAGACTTGTGTACATCCAGGTTCCTCAGGCAGTCACGAACCTGATCTTCCCTTACAGTGGGAGGGGCTTTATCCCCCTAGTCCCCATCTTGCAGTCTATCAACTCAGGAGGGGTGAGGAGAGGGGTTACCAGTGAAGACTGAGGCAAAAAAAGTTGTTGAGTACCTCAGCCTTCTCCTTGTCTTTTGATATTAGGCCACCATTCTTGTTCATCAGGGGTGTATGCTTTCTCTGACTTTCCTTTTCTGGTTGACGTACCTGTAGAAGCCTTTCTTGTTATACTTTGCATGCCTTGTCAAATTCAGCTCCAGCTGTGCCTTGGCCCTCCTGACCCCATCCCTACACAACCAGGCAGCATCCCTATACTCTTCCCAGGATACCTGTCCCTGCTTCCACTGCCTGTGCAGTTCCCTCTTGCTCTTTAGTTTGACCAGCATGTCTCGACTCAGCCATGCTGGTCTCTTCTCTTTCTTGCCTGATCTCTTACATCTTTGAACTGAGAGCTCTTGTGCTGTGTGGAACACCTCCTTAAAGATCTGCCATCTCTCTTCTGTTCCCTTGTCCCTGAGGACTGTTTCCCAGGGGTCCTGCTGACTAACTTCTTGAAGAGCTGAAAGTCCTCTTTCCTGAAATTTAGGGTCTTGACTATACTTCTAGCTTTTCCCATATCCCTCAGGAGTGTGAACTCAACCAGTGCATGATTACTGCAGCCCAGGCTGCCTCCAATCTTGACGTCACCGATGACCTCACTTGCATTGGTGACCATCAGGTCTAGTATTGCATCCCGTTGGGTAGGATTGTCTATTACCTGGCTCAAGAAGTTATCCTCAACACATTCTAGGAATCTCCTGGATTGCCTACAGCTCTCCATGCTGTTTTTCCAGCAGATGCCAGGGTGGTTGAAGATGCCCAGTAAGATGAGAGCCTGCGAACGTGAAGCCTCCTGGAGTTGGAGGAAACAGGCTTCGTCAGTAGGCTCTCCTTGATCAGGCGGCCTGTAGTAGACACCAACCACAAGGTTCCCTTTGTTGCCTCTGTCTCTGATTCTTACCCATAAGCTTTGACCTGCTCGTGGCTGCTCTTCAGGGACAGCTCTTCACACTGTATTGATTTCTTCATGTAGAGAGCAATACCTCTGCCCCTCCTTCCTCACCTGTCCCTTCTGAACAGCCTGTAGCCATTGATAGTTACATTCCAGTCCAGGGATTCATCCCACCCAGTCTCAGTAATGGCAGCTAGGTCATACCTTTCTAGCAATATGGTAGTTTCCAGCTCCTCCTGTGTGTTTCCCATGCTGTGTGCATTCATGTAGAGGTATTTTATCCGGGCTGTGTCTCCTTCTTATTGGAGCACCCCTTGGTACACTTGAGGTGTTTCATGGTAGTTTCCTTGCTGGCTCCTACCACCTCAGGAGCCCCAAGCTCATCTCCGCAAGACTTCGACTGTGCTGCAGTGCCCCCAGCACACCTCAGGGCAACAGGTTGAGGTCTCACACTAGTAGCTTGTCTCTAACCACTGTGTATCATCTCACAGCTTGTCACAAGCAAGCCTGATATGTTCCCCCTCTCTCTTTGCTGTCAGTAAGGCTGACCCTCCCTGTCTTACTGTCAGTAAGCCCTGCCAGTAAGCCCTGCAAGCTTGTGAGCAAAGACCCTCTTTCCCCTTGAGAGAGGTAGCTTCCATATAACTCCAGCAATCCCAGTGGCATGTAGGCCATCCCATTGTCAAAAAACCCAAAGTTGTGTCAGTGACCACAGCTACGGAGCCATGTGTTGATTGATTGGGTCCACCTGTTCCTTAAAACATCACTGCCCACAATTGGAAGGAGGAAAGAAAATATAATCTGTGTCCCAGATTCCCTAATGTCATAGTTCAGCCTCAGCCAGCAACTAAACACCACGCAGCCGCTCGCTCACTCCCCCCACCCCTGTGGGACGGGGGTGAGAATCGGAAGTGCAAAAGAAAAAGAAAAAACAACTTGTGGGTTGAGATAAGAACAGTTCAATAATTACAATAAAATAATAATTATAATAATAATGATTATGTTAATGATAACAATAATGATAATATAATAAAAAGGAAAAGGGAAAAAGGAAAAAAAAACAGAAGCACAAACAATAGAACAGCTCACTACCCTCTGACTGACACTGCCTGTCCCTAACCGCACTTGCCACTTCCCTCCCCCAGCCAGCCCCTCCCAGGTAACATACTGGCCATGATATTACATGATATGGAGTATCCTTTTGGCCAGTTTGAATCCACTCTCTCAGCTGTGCCCCCTCCCCTCCCGGCTTCTTGTGCACCCAGCAGAGCACGGGAAGCTGGAAAAGTCCTTGACTAGTACAAGCGCTGCCCAGCAACTGCCAAAACATCGGTGTGTTATCTCAACATTTTTTTCATGCAAAGTCCAAAGCACAGCACTATGCTAGCTGCAGTGAAGAAAATTAACTCTATCCCAGCTAAAGCCATGACACCTAACTAACCATCCCAAGGCCCTGAAGTCTCTTCTAATCGCCCTTGGGCTATATACTGCAATTTTGTCACCACCCATGTGGAAGAGTAGTAATGGGTAGTAGTCTGAGGGCCATACCAGGCTAGGAAGCTTCCTAGTGATATCTCTGACCCGGGCTCCTGGAAGGCAGCAGACTTCCCTATGAGGAGGGTCAGCCTGGCATATTGAACCCTCTGTTCCCCTCAGAAGGGAGTCTCCTACAGCTATGACCTGTCTTTTTTTCCTTGTGGAGGTGGTTGTAACCTGAGGGGTAGGTTTTTCTGATCTTGATGACTCCTCAGGTGTCTATGGATCGACACCCACATCATGGACTGACTGGTCCTCCACATCTAGAGCCTTATACCTGTTGTGCAGAGGCATCTGGGGGGATGTGGTGGGCAATGGAAGGGTTCCCTTACTGCCCCATTTGTGGACTTGTTTCTACTCGTAGCTTCCCTTTATGACCCTGCTTACATCCTGGTGGGGGGGACGATACTGGATCTTTTTGATCACAGGCTCTTTCTGATAGTTCACCCTGTCCAGGTTTCTGGGAGGTCAGAGTGTGGTTCCACCAGCCTACCTCTTGCTCAGACTCCCTGATGATCCTTAGCCTACCTACTTGCTCCCTTAGCTCTGCCACCAGGCCAAGTAGATAGCCCACTTGATCATGCCTTACACAGTTGTTCCCTCTGCTGCCACCTGTTTCCAGTCCAACCTGGCACTCCCTGCAGCTGGAGACCTGAACAGCTGTGTGTTTTCTTGGGAGCTCACTCTGGATTGACACGTCCTTTCTGGCTAGTGCGGAGTATAGAGCCTTCCCCAGGGTGGACGCTATGGCTACGCTCCCTCTCAACAACTGAACTTACCGAACTTAGTGAACTTAGCGCTTGATCTGAGAGAGACTCTTGGCCCTTGCTGCTTGCCCTGCCTACACAAACTGCCATGCCACACCCTTCTGACGTGCCACACCCTTCTGACGCACCACACCCTGTTTGCCCTTGTTTGCCGTGCTCCTGGTCAATCGCACTCCCTGAGGGCTACTTTTGTACGTGTGGGGGTTTTGTCACCTTTGCTCTTGTCCCCGCCCACACTGAGTCAGAGCTGCCTCATCTCAGGAGCTCACCTTCCTGCTCTTAGGGGGTGGGGGCTGGCTACCCTGGCTATCCCTGTGCTTTTGCTTTTGCCTTGGCACTTTTTGCTGCAGCTTTGCCATGGTTTTGCTGCTTTGGGAAGGATTCTCCAGTGCAACCCTCCACTCCAGAACTCTGCTCCTCGGTGCCTTCACCAAAATGGCGGGTACACTGGGTTTTAAACTGCCACCTTCAGTATAACCAGCCTTTCAAAAAAGGTGATTACCCTGCTGTATTTAGCATTGGTGCAGCCTCACCTGGAGTACTGTGTGCAGTTCTGGGCCCCAGAATTTAAGAAGGATGTGAAAGTCCTTGAATGCTTCCAGAGGAGGGCTACAAAGCCAGTGAAAGGGCTGGAAGGCATGTCCTGTGAGGAGCAGCTGAGGACTTTGGATTTGTCTAGTTTGAAGAAAAGGAGGCTGAGGGGTGACCTCACTGCTCTGCAGTTTCCTGAGGAGGGAAGGTGGAGAGGGAAGTGCTGATCTCTTCTTTGTATTATCTGGTGATAAGATGCATGGGAATGATTCACAGCTGCATCAGGGGAGGTTTAGACTAGACATTAGGAAACATTTCTTTACCAAGAGGTTGGTCATATACTGGAACAGGCTTCCTAGAGAGGTGGTTGATGCCCCAAGCCTATCAGTGCTTAAGAGTTATTTAGACAATGCCCTTAATAACACACTTTTAACTTTTGGTCAGCCCTGAATTGGTCAGGCAGCTGGACTAGATGATCACTGTACGTACCTTCCAACTGAAATACTCTATTTTCTATTCTATTCTATTCTATTCTATTCTATTCTATTCTATTCTATTCTATTCTACTTTAGTGCCATGAACGCAACATTACGCTTGGAACGAATAAAGTAAGTGAAAAAGAGCAGAAGTACATGTTTTGTACATTCCAGGACCTGCTACTGAAAGGGACATCAGACTCTTTTACTATGAATTGGACATTCCCGACTTTCATTAAAATTTTTCTTGCACAAAGCTTTATACCTTTGCAGAATTATGTTCTTTTAAACTCACAGAACCGTAATCTTTGTTGAGAACATAACTATTGCATGCATGACTACAGAAATATATCTCTTAATATATATCACTTCAGCATTTGTCTCTAAATAATTTGGTGCTGTCAGTGGCAAAACTTTCTGGAATTTACTCAGGAACAATATTCAGATTATATTTCTCATACCATAAATTTTCTTAGAACTTTAATACAACCCCTAGATTTTGCACTTGACTGGCCCTGAACTTTGGATAAATTCAGATTTTATTGTGACATTTACAGCTGGCTGTTGACATAAAATTTGAATAAGGAAGACTGATAAAAAGGAAGAGGAGACTGCATTTTTTTCAGTTGAAATGATAGCAGATAGGTATTGCACATAAGACTGAAAGAGTTGGACTAAAGGGATGGTGGTTACACATCAGACAAAAAAAAAGAAAAACAACAAAAATATAAAGGTGGGAAGCTTTGGGGGCATGAATTCCTTCTGAAGCTGCTAAAAGGGAAATTACTGATTTGATCTGAAGCCAAGTGTCAACCAGGCTTGCCATCCAGAATGCTTACATCATACACAAGGCTGTAAGAAACCACTTTAAAAGAAACAAGGTGATTGTGGCAGACATGGATGCACAACATCAGGCAGACTTGGCCAATGTGCAACTGCTCTCCGAATACAATGGCAGCGTTAAGTACATCTTAAACATGATAGCTGTATTATCAGAGCATTCCTGGGCCATTGGTCTAAAAGGTAAAACAGGTTCTGAAACAGCTTGTGCATTTAAAACAACTTTTAACAGGGGAACTAAGTCTTAGATATTACAGACTGACCATAATTTATAAAAATTGTTAAAGCAGTCCAATGTTCATTATTTTGTTGCTAATAATGAAGTTAAAACCTCTCCAACACAGCATTTAAACATGATGTTTAGAACCAAGACGCAAAGATATTTTACAGTTGTAGTTTAACACCAGCTGGCAACTAAGCAGCACACAGCCACTTGCTCATTCCTCCTCTGTAGAATGGAGGAGAGAATTGGAAGGGTAAAAGGCAGAAAACTCATGGGTTGAGATAACTACAGTTTAATAGGTTAAAAAAAATGCTGTGTTTGCAAGCAAAGCAAAACAAGGAATCCATTAACTTCTTCCCATCGGCAGGCAGGTGTTCAGCCATCTCCAGGAAAGCAGGGCTCCATGATGCATAACTGTTACTTGGGAAGACAAATAACATCACTTCAAACATCCACCCCTTCCTTCCTTCTTCTCCAAGCTTTATATGGTGAGCACGACATCATATGGTGTGGACTATCCCTTTGGTCAGTAGTGGTCTGCTCTCCTAGCTGTGTCCCCTCCCAGCTTCTCATACTACCATAGCCTACTCACTGGTGGGGTGGAATGAGAAGCCAAAAAGGCCTTGACTCTGTGTAAGCACTGCTCAGCAATAAGAAAAATGTGTGTGTTATCAACACTGGTCACAAATTCAAAATATACCACCATGCAAGCTACTATGATGAATAACACTACCCCAGCCGAAACCAGTGCAACAACACAAAACTTCCACAAAACTACTAGACCCTGAGGACATGAGCCTTTTAAACTCTGCCAGTATTTGGAAAACTCTATATGGAGATGTGTTTAAAATTATGAGTCTACACCTCTGATCAAAAAGGGAGACCATACCTGGGTGTCTAGAACAACAGAGGGATTTGGCTATGGTCTGTTATGAAGCAGTCAGAGGATTTTCTTTTTTTACCCTGAAGAACTTCAAAAAGTCAGTCCTCACCAGGACTGAATCTACAAAATTAAGAGGATCATTGCTGCAAAATGGAAAGGAAGAAAGAAACAGCTGCTACTGTAATAGTCAGAAAGTCTGAACAAAACACAACTTGCTCTTTGTAGGAGAGTACTTACCCAGTCTAAATATTTTGCAGTGTTAATAATGTTTCAATTAATAGTGAAGGAATACAGAGTCATGCACATTGACAGCTTTAAGATGGAGCTGAGATAAAAATGAGGTTCAAACAAATGGCATAAATTATCACAAATTTGCTCTACAAGCCCAATAAATGTTTCATAAGCTTCACGCAGTGCTACCTGTTTAAACTAACAGATCTGTACTCTTCTACATATTGCCTAGACCCAAAACTCTGGACTGGCCATTCCCACTGCTGAACATGCTCCATGGAAGCCATGGGGTGGTTTCCTTCACCACTGCTGCTACATTGGAGGGTAGGTGGTAAAGCTGGGCTTTCACATTAGTCATCAGGACTTGGAAATGCAGCAGGTAGATATTCCCTGGGAAACATTCTCATTGTGTTTGACAGCTTCTTTCTCTGCAGGGGGCTGCAGTAACAGAAAGTCCCATCCAAGGTGTCATCTTCTACCTTAATGGGAGACACATGCAATGGTTCATCATGTTCAGGAAGTAGTTCGTATTTAAGGGCCCTTATGTTCACCATAAACCTTTGCCAAAAATACGCTTGCAGCAATGCAAAATTAGTCTAGCTTTCCTATATAGCAGTCTTTGTTGTAACCTTTTTTCTTCTGTTTTGCTAGCTGCTAGGCCAAGGCTCCAGAGCTAACAGCCACACCAGCCTTTTAATCATCACCATCCTGCTGCTGCACCTCTCTGCTTGAAAATAATCATGGTCTTTTAGCTTTGCAACACCCTCACTCCTGTTACTGATCCACTTGCTCTTTCTGTAGAAGTTGTGATCTCTGAAAGCATGGCACTGCAGTCTGTGTCCTAAAGCCTGGCTATTGCTGGTTTTGCAGTAGTAGTTGTCTAACATGACAGTCTTGATTTCATGCTTAGTCTTCTGAGGAGAGGTTGAGGGAACTGGAGTTGTATCATGTGGAGAAGAGGAGGCTGAGGGGAGACCTTATCACTCTCCACAACTACCTGACAGGAGGCTGTAGTGCGGTGGGTGTTGGTCTCTTCTCCCAAAGTACTAGTGATAGGATGAGAGGAAATGGCATCAAGCCTCGTGAGGGGAGGTTTAGATAGGATATTACAAAAAATGTCTTTACTAAAAGAGTGGTGAGGCATTGGAACAGGCTACCCAGAGAGGTGCTGGAGTTACCATCCTTGGAGGTATTTAAAAGAGCTGCATCAAAAGCAGTGTGACCAGCAGGTCGATGGAGGTGATTCTACCCCCAGCTCTGCTCTGGTGAGACACCACCTGGAGAGCTGCATCCAGCTCTGGAGCCCTCACCAAAAGAAGAACATGGAACTGCTAGAGTGGGTCCAGAGAAGGGCCACAAAAATGATTTGAGGACTGGAGCACCTCTCCTATGAGGACAGGCTGAGAGAGTTGGGGTTGTTTAGCCTGGAGAAGGGAAGGCTGCAGGGAGACCTTATTACGGCCTTCCAGTACTTAAAGGGTGACTATAGAAAAGATGGTGATGACCTCTTTGGCAAGGCCTGTTGTGACAGGACAAGGGCTAATGGTTTTAAACTAAAGGAGGGTAGATTTTGACTGGATATAAAGAAAAAAATTTTACTATGATGGTGGTGAGACACTGGAACAGGTTGTCCAGAGTGGTGGTAGATACCCCATCCTGGAAACATAAAATGTCAGGTTGGACGGGGCTCTGAGCAACCTGATCTAGTTGAAGATGTCCCTGCTCACTGCAGGGGTGTTGGACTAGATGACCTCTAAAGGCCCCTTCCAACCTAAACCATTCTATGATTCTATGATTCAGTAGGAAAATGAAAAAGATGAAAGATGTATACTTTTCAAAGAAGCTGTACTATGGATGCAACTGACAAGTTAAAAACTCTGTCACAAAATTTAGCTGTGTTACAAGAGGCTGGACTTATCCTTACAAATATTTTGTCCCAGTAAGCAGTACTTCAGAGAGTTCCCCCCTCCATTTTAAAACATTTGGCAATTTTATATGGTTGTTTATACTGTCCTTCTCTAAATAGAAATGTGTGCTCTCAGACAAGATTGCTTTACTTTGTAATATCAGCTACAGCTCCTGAAGTCACAAACATAAATTTATTTTTATTTACTCTACTATTTGCCTATTTGTTGGCAGATCTATGGTCCTGCAGCAGGCAGACCCACTGATTACATCAGACACAGTGCATGGTGATGAATGTGGCAAAGCTGACTCTCTTTTGGGGTGTAACCACATTATTTAGTCTGCCTAAAGTCTTTCACAAAGTCAGAGAAATCAAGATATAATAGCTGATATGAGGTTGACATAATCTGTAAGCATGCCATTGTAGGATTGTGCTCTACACTTTTTCAAGTAACATCTCAACAGTTTTTTCACCTCCAACACTTGCAGTAGAGTATTTTTCTTGAGACACCTATTCTGTGTCAAAGTCCCTAATACAATGATTTAAGCAGCTCTAAACCCAGCACAGGCAAGGATTAACCTAATGAGAAAAATTGCATTTTCTCCTGTTCCTGTGGACTCCTGGCCGTGCCTGAGAAGATAATATATGTCAGCTAAGACAATCACCAAATGATCACTCTTTATTTGCTTCATTAATAGCTGTCAAAAGACTCTCCAAGAATCAGAATACCACTGAAATTTACAGAAATTTTGTTAAAGGAGTGTTTATAAGATCTTAAATTTCAGACTACTTTGAGCATTTTAATTATAAGCCAGCAAAAAGACCTGCCAGTTTTATCATGAATACATTCAAAATAAGCATCAAAAATGCCCACAACATAAATAAAACCAAATAAAATAAATAAAGCTAAATAAAAAGAACCAAAAACTGTACTTACTGTGGCCACAAAATGTAGTTTATTCTGCTAGCGTCATGTTATCTATCTATGCAATTTATAATTCTTGCATGAAATTTACCTGTCATCACCTGCCAGGTCTTCAGTAAGTCTATAGATAAAAGGTAGTTAACCATTTTGCATGTTTTAGTTTGTTTACAACCAAAGTAATCAGACTAAAAGATATAAACTGCATTTAAATCAAAAAAGTATTAATAGTAGTTATTTGCAGTACTATTACTTTAAAACTTTGTTTTACTCTCTGTGTGAAATGTGTAAATGTTTTATTTAGTTGCTTTTAATTTACAGTATAAAAACTGAGTGGCTGGAAGGCAGGGAGGATGGATGCCAACAGGCTTATAGGTCTTGTCTAAAAGAATAGAATTACTGAAGAGATAGGGATATTGATTCTTCATTAAGTGCATGCTCAGCTTAAAGTTATTTCTACATGAAACAGGCAAGAATAATGAGAGATAAAGCTAGTCAAGGAACAGCAGTTTGTTCAATTCAGGAAGGCAAGAAAAACACACACTGCAAAAAAGACAGTTGCAAAGGTCCTGGCCTTGAAGGACACCAGTAGGATTTTTTTCAGCCTCTTTATTTAATTGAGCTCAAGAACAGATTTAGGGTACTATAATAATAATTATAATAATAATAATGATAATAATAATATTATATATAATATATACTATATATCTTATATATAATATTATAATAATAATAATAAAGTTATCTTGCTTTAATTTTTAATTAAAGTTTTAATGAAACTTTGAAGCCGTTAAATGTTTTATCTTCTGATGTCACAGTATTTCTAAAAGCCTTAGCTATTAAATGTGAAGGAAATTTAGAAGCTAGGTTGCATATACATTCTGAAAATGCTTGAGATGAAAATAATAGAGGACACATGTGAAGGATAAAAACAATATTTCATTGCAAACAGTCGTGCAAATGCCAATTGTCAACAGCTGATATGAAGAAGGAAATGAAGCTATGTGGAGTCTTTAGAGCATGTATTTTGGGCTTTGCTAACTGAGGAATCAAGCTGTATATTTTTGACATTTATCAGCCAACATCATCTTTAATAATTAATTACTTGTATATGTACAGACACCAACATAAAATTTACAATTACAGACAAATATTTATTATGATAGTCAACTCACATGAGCGTATTCTACAGGGCTTCATGTTTCATCACATTCTTGTAGTGCCATATAGACATAAAAAAGTTAAATTTGCAAAGAATTAAGTGGTGAATTACAACTATTGTGGAGTAGCAGTCTACCCCTAACAGAATTCTATATCCACCACTATAGTCAGCTGTAGGCAGAATTCTATTATGCAAATGTAAGCATTTAGCGTTAGAATGTAGATGGGAGGGATATACCTTCTGGCCTTCAACTTCAGCTCCAGAAGCATGACTGTCTTCTGTAAGACCTGTATAATATCTGTCAGACCCATGCAAATGTCTAGAGTTACACTTAAACATCTCTAGGTGCAGATATTTAGGGAACTGAGTAATGTTTTAGGTGTGTACTTCAAAGTGAACTAAATAATTCAGTTGACTGTCTGGACTCCACTTACTTCACTAAATATTTATCAACCCTATAGAAAGTTTAGATACCTAACAAACTTCTAGACACCTAAACATAATTCTTTTACTCTCAGTCTTGTTCCATCCTCAGATCTATACATTTCCTTCTCTAAGCTACTTCATTTTATCCATTCATTTCATAGTAATCACTACCTGCTCCCTTCAGAGTAAACCAGGATGTGATTTCCAGATGTACATACCTACGTGGCAAACAACTTTACTTGAGCTAGCCACCACAGACTCCCTGTACAGTCCCTAAGAAGAACTGCTATTTATTATATTTAGATAATCTCATCCTTTTCTAGAGACCTCAAGATAATTCAGTTACTTGTGTATAGGTGTCTAATGACATTAAATGCATTCTATGATATCCCACCTAAGCCTTAGCTGCCAGCTTAGAAAGTAATTTGTACTGTTTTTTTTTCCTGTAGACCCTGTGTGGATGTTGAAAATATCCTAAGGGATCTCAAAGGGTACCTGACATCAATGTTGAAATAGCAGAATTAAGTTGCTGACAGAAGTTGTATTTGTCATAGAAATGTCTGTTGCTTTGTATTGACTGTGATGAGCACTTAGGATAATTTTCCACTTGTCAATGTCTACATGGTAGGCATTTGAATTTGACATTTAAATTTAAAGTTCATAATATTTTTGAAGTTCTGGTGATCTCTATAGTAAAGAAGTTTTTTTTGTTTCAGGTATGGACTGTCCAGTCTTAAAGTGAGACTCTCACTTAGAACTTTATTCTAAGCTCTTTAACTTACTGAGAAGGTTATGCATGTTCTTCTTTTGGTCCTACCTACAGCACTTTTGCCTGTTTGTTTTGGTTGCTATCACAATGGACATGGCTATATCAGAAGCAAATGTGCCATTTGATGAGAATATGTTACTCCTAAGACAGAAGAGTTCCTCCTACTCAGTGGATTCTTAGCACTTACTGTTTGTATAATACTATATTCTGAGGTTTAGAGGTTGCTCTCCATTCTCATATGACATCAGTTAAAGTTTGGAAGGACAACAGAAATAGAATTTGTCTTACGCAAATATTATTTATCCAGGACCCAGAAAGGCAGAATTTCCAGAGAAGAAGGATCTTTCTGCTTTCTTCTGTTGTTGAAATACTGTGGGGATATAATTTCACAGAAATCTTCTGCTTACATTTTTAGCCCACAGTTTATCTGCTAACTCTATGATACAGGTACAGACACTAAGCATTATGGGTCTTGTTGAAAATACTGAACTTACCTGAGAAACTGGGAGAAAGAGCTTCTAAGTGGATCACAGAGGATAATGCTTTCTTTCAATATTATTATTTCTGAGGGTGAAAGTCCTTTTTCAATGAAAATGGCTCTTTGGTAAGAAACAGCTAGTTCAAATAGAATCATACACAAAAGAATTGTGTTAAACTGAAAAGACTGGAAATGAAGTAAATACCTTTGCTGTCATTCTGCCATATTAATAATTAAATGAAACTGAAATCATGAGAGCTTCATGAGATGATGAAGCTTTACCACTCAGTTGATTCTGCATAGTGATTTAAAGGAAGACTTACCAGAGAAAACTAGGACTATATTAACCATTAGCACCAGACTCTGATGAGGTTTAACAGATATGGATAATAACCATGATATAATAAAGAAGACTGCTGGAAATTTACATCAGCATATAAACAATTGAATTAAGAGACTACTGCCAAAGCATGGAAGTGAGAATTTCATCATATCTAAGTATATGCGCAAAAAGAGACATATATGCATATATTATATACATATATAAAAATAATATTCAAAATATGTATATAATAGATACTCTTCTGTCTTTGAATTCACATTGCAAATCACTTTCCTAATATATTATTTCCTGTTCTGAACATAGATTCTCTTTTTTTTCAAAATGTGAAATTATTACTACTAAAATAATTGGTGAAGCCTAAAATTGTAACCTGAGCTTCCAGCTGAGAGGCTTCAGCAGATATACTAAGACCCAGAAATGGCTCTTGTTGCCCAGCGCTTCCTGATAATGGACTCAAATTGCAGGGTATAATAATACCATTAAGACAGCAACTTAATTCTTTCAGTTAAATCTAAAGGAATTAGAAAAAAGAAAAAGAAATATTTAGCTTAAAAAAAAAAAAAACAAACCCAAACAACCAAACCAAACAAACCACAAAGCTTATACTCATTTCTTCTTGCAAATTTTCTGCTGTTCATCTTCTCTGCTTCCATCCAGAACTGTTCGTGCCTTTTCATTTCTACTTAAGGCTGGTGCTAGGTTAACTGGAACACAATAGCCAGTTGTTGCCTTTTCCTTGCTTTTTTGACATGTGATTTTCTTAAAGAGACTCAGAATAAGGTGCAAACATTTCAAAGGAACTGAAACCACATGGTTCACAATGCCTTCCTTTGTACTGCTGACATTACTTTTTCTAATAAGAAAGGCAAGAAGTAGCTTTAGTATTTCTTATTTGTAGCATTCATGAAGAATCACATGTGACTGTGTTACGAATGTTTTGGTAGAATATCCAATAGAAAATGGCACTATTAAACAAGTAGGCAAATTGTAAAGGTGAAATCACAAAAGTCATAAAGCATTTTGACACAAGAGGACTTGATTTTTCCATTTTCATTCAAGGTGACTACTATATTATTTATGAGTGACTTCACTGATTTATTGGGGATACTCTAAAGGCTTCAGCTCTGTAGGAGGAAAAGCGGTGGAACCAGGCCCAGAATGAATTATCCTAACATTGCCATAACCAGAATAATTAACTTTTAGAGAACATTGATATAAATAATATTGCTTCCAAAAATATATCCTCTAATCCTTGGAGAATCAGTGGTAGGAATAAGCTTGTAGTGAACCTCCAAACACTGGTGCATGAGAGGTGATCTCTGAATCAAACAGGAGAATAACAATCTTACTAGTTCATCTTAGCAGTTCAGGTGTAATAAATCTTGTCAGACAATTTGGGAATTTTTCAAATATATTCACTTTTTGTCCCACCCACTAATTAGCATGCAAATAGAAACAATTCTTCACATGTAATATTAGCTAAAAAAAGCCCTGTTAACAGTAATTTGACTGCAACACTACATTACTGGCTAGACATCATTACTTCTTTTTGAGCAGATACCATCAACGGTACCACCTATCGTTCTCCAGAGAGCAAAAGGACTAACTCCATCCACATACCAGTGATAGCCATTTGAATTTCTTCTTGCCTGTCTTTTAAAGAAATATTACTGCAGCTACCAGTCATAGAACTTGGTGATGGTGTATGAGCCAAAAGAGAAAAACACAGGAAAATATTTTTTCTCTGAAAGATCACACCTGCTCTGTTAATTGGTATCTATTCCCTTTTGTAGTGTTCCCTTTTTGGAAGACAGGCAGTGGCCAGGCAGGGTCTTTTTAACTTTACTTGCACAATTTAACAGCCTGACATTTCCATTTGAGGAAAAGACATTGCAGATTTTAGACATAAACATATTCTTAAGCAAAAGCATTCTGGAAAGCTCTTTGACTCAGAGTTTACACAAAATAGGATATCGACATATATTTAGCATAAATGCATAATTGAGAATGTAATTGTCATTGTTGGCATACTAATCATGTGCTTAACTATACCCTCTACCTTACCATATTTCTTCTATTTGGCAGGAAGATACTGGCAACTTTACAGGACCGCTTTCAGTAATTCAAAACCATAGGTTCTGCTGCACTCTTTCCCATTTTTTTACTCTACAGTCATATGCACAAGTCCTTGTATTATGCTGTGCACAACCCAGTCCTTCTCTCTCTTTTTTGTTATTTTTCTTGCCTCAGGAGCAAGCCTGAGATAGTGAAAAGAAACTTTTTTTCTTCTCATTCCAATAGAATTTTAACATGCTTAACTACTGAATAGTGAATTACAGTTGAACTGAAATTTTAAGCCTTTCCAAACCTGTAAAGGCATTCAAACATAAAGAAACAATAAAGCATAAAGTCCAGGTTGAGCCTTGTTTATTTTGGCAAGTATTCTTTATGCTTTTTTCCCAGTGTCATGAGTCATAAATGCTGTCTGGATTGGGACACTTATAGAAAGGAGTAAGACAGTTCTACAACATAGATAAGACAGATAACATGGATCCTGAAATTACACCTCCTTTCCCTCTCTCCCTCTGAGGTGAGCAGTCAGAAAGGCAACCTGGTTAGAAGGGGAAAATTACTGAAGAAAGCGTCTGCTGAAATACTGACAGAGAAATTGCCTGCCAACTTGGGAGCTGTGAGCCTGGGAACCAGGGTTCTGAACCAGAAGTATCCTTGAAAAGTGCAGCTGGCATCTTTGAAGCGCAGCTGGGTACCTGGAAACCAGAGACATCCTGAGATACCATTGATAATTGCAAAACCCAGGAACTGTAACAACTTATCATCTAAAAAGGTGAAAAATAGTCTGTAAAAAAGGATAAAACTTCCTGAGAAAGTAACTGCCATTGACTGTTCTAACTGAAAGAAGAAGAAAACAGTCTGAAAAAAAAATAAATCTGAAAGAACAGAAAACTTCATATATCGGCTGTCCCAGGTGAAAAAACAGAAATGAACAGCATCTGTTGGCTGCTCAAATTCGTGCTCTGTGCTCTCTTAATTGCCTATTATAGAAAAAGGAATCCAAAATGGAGCTTCTCTCTCTAAGAATGTCGTGTGCTACATGTACTTTTTCCTTTCCTAAACAGGCTCAACTGTCTGCACAAAAATTCTACAAGATCTTGGAAAAAGTTCATTCCATACCATGTGACACCATGACCAGTACATTAACCGGGGCAGTTGGCACATGGGGGGGTGGCTGTGGCTCAGGGACTGGCAGCGTCGGGTTGGTGGGTGCTAGCAGCTGCGTCACGTGTGGGTTGTTTTTGTTGTTCGGCCACCCTTCCCCCCGACACCCTGGGTTTCACCTTTCCCGTTATTCTCCTTTTCATTGCATTATTATTGTTGTTGTTGTTATTGTTTTATTTTAATTATTAAACTGCTCTTTTCTCAACCCACGAGCGTTACCCTTCTGATTCTCTCCCCCATCCCACCAGTAGGGGAGTGAGCGAGCGACTGTGTGGGGCTGAGCTGCCGCTAAACCACTACAGTCTTTTCTGGTGCCCAATGTGGGGCTCAAGGGTTGGAGATAACAACAGCTGCTGGTCACAGCACCATGTTGTCGTTTTTGCCATTCATGTTAAAGATTGGTGTTAGTTTGTTTAGTCTGCTGTGTTCTGCTGTGATTAGTAATGTCTTGTCTACAAGCTTTGTTATGCAAACACTGGTTTTCTGTTTTATCTGGTATTTGGGGTTTTTGCTGAAACCGTTACTGTACTTCGGATACCACCTTTTTGGGGCAATTAGCAATTATACCTCCTCCTCAGAGAGATTTTATATGGAGGAAATACAGAATAGTACCTTTGCAACTTTGTTCTATGATGTCTGTGCCTTTGTTACAACAATGTTTTTGTATCTTGAACATCCTTGGGTGGTTAAGGTGCACTTATTGTTAGTTTTTGGGCATGTTGTTTTGATCTTGACTAAGGTTAGAAAGCAATTTAAGAATATCACCCAGAAATCTGCCTCAAGGCTGATAGTTATGAGTGGCAGGGCATGTGGGATAGCATGGGCAAATACCTAGGGCAGTGGGCACCCCCAGTGTTTTGGAATTTTACCCCCGAACAAGTGCAGAATCCTGAAAAACTAGTAGAGTATTTCAAGAAAGTATGTAGTTACTCTGGGAACTCCAGAGAGACACAGATAACTGCAACATGCTGGGGTCTGGCCCATGCATACCGAGTCCTGCTCAACAGTATTCAGTGCTCCCAAGGGGAAGAGAATGTCTCTGGATTGAGATGCAAAGTGACTGGCACTGTAGACAATCCAGCCCTGATGACAGCTGAATGTCATCTGAGCCGAATCAGAGAATGTACCCATGCCAGTATCAGTTGCCCCATACACAAGAACAAATCTTAGAAGCGGAATTCAACTCGTTTAGAATGGGATGATGAAGAAGCAGGGGCCGTCATGAGGAGAAGAGTAGGAAGAAGTCATAAATGAAATAGAGACTAACTGATCCCTCTCCTTGAGCGAGTTGTGAGATATGCGAAAAGATTTTGGCCATCGTCTAGGGGAGCAAATTGCCTCCTGGCTGCTCTGATGCTGGGATAATGGGGCCAGTAGACCAGAATTAGAGGGGAAGGAAACCAAACAACTGGGATCCCTTTCTGGGGAAGGGGGTGTTGACAAAGCAATTGAGGAAAAATAAAACAAGCCCTCAGCCTCTGGAGGCGACTCCTGTCTGGAGTGAAGGAAAGGTATCCCTTTAAAGAAGATGTTACATATCACCCAGGAAAATGGACAACTATGGAGAAAGGCATCCAGTATCTAAGGGAATTAGCTGTGTTTGAGGTGATTTATGGTGACCTGGACGATCAGCGGTCATCCAAAGATCCAGATGAAGCCGAGTGCACACGACCCATGTGGCGGAAGTTTGTACGGAGCACACCATCTTCGCATGCAAACTCATTGGCAGTAATGTCCTGGAAAGATGATGAGACACCAACGGTGGCAGAGGTGATTGATAGACTCCGGGATTATGAAACAAATATCTCTTCCTCGCTCATCTCTGCTGTGGAGAAACTATCCCAAGAGGTCCAGCAACTCAAAGAAGATCTGTCCTACTCCCCACCTCAACAGAGCAGTGTCTCAGCTGTTAGGAATAAGCGTCCTTTGGCTCAAAGGAGGGGATACACACCATGGGCCACCCTATGATTCTACCTGTGTGACCATGGAGAGGACATGATGAGGTGGGATGGCAAGCCTACCTTGACCTTACAGGCATGGGTACATGAGCTGCAAGGAAGAACAGTCACTCAGGGAGGCTCTTCCAGGAAAGCTGCTGCTCCAGTTTCCAGCGAGCAAGTCCCCAGACAGAGGAGTAGAAGTGCTGATTTTATTTCTGAGCTTAATAGAGAGACTCTTGATTCACATTTACAGGAAGTGAGTTGTGACTGCCATGATCAGGACTAGAGGGGCCCTGCCTCCAGCCGGGTGGAGGAAAGGGATAACCGGGCTTACTGGACTGTGTGGATCCGATGGCCTGGCACGTCCGACCCACAGGAGTATAAAGCTTTAGTGGACACCGGCGCACAGTGCACCTTAATGCCATCAAAGTATATAAGGCAGAACCCATCAGCATTGCTGGAGTGACAGGGGGATCCCAAGAGCTAACTTCTGATTCTCTCCCCCACCCCGCCAGTGGCGGAGTGAGCGAGTGGCTGTGTGGGGCTGAGTTGCTGGCTAAACCACAAGGATAAATCCTCCATGTCCTTGTGTATTATGGAATTTTACAAACCCATGGTTGACATCTCTACACACTGCAGGCTGGATAACTCTTCATGTTGTAACATCCTTTAGCACAAGAATTGCTTCTAGTGAGGTAGATCTTTTTGGCTTCTGAACACCTGCTCGCGATGACTGAAGCGGTATAATGGTGGAAATCCTGTAATGGTGGAAAACCCACCAGGTTTCACTCTATCCCTTACAATTCATTCTCTGTTTTTCTGTATAGGATCAGAACGGTAACTGCCCTTATCCCACTACCAAAAACCAAAACTAAATAAGACAGAAACCTTTTTTGCCACTTCATTCTTTGATACAGGCTTTTAACAGTATTCTCTCCCAATATTCACTGCATGTACTATATATCTTATTTAGGAGAGTTAAATATTTCAAATTCACAAATAATATTCTAGAAAGGGAGACTGCATTTAAGCATTTCTTATATTTATTTACACACTTGCATTAGTAGCCCTAAGATAAAAATACATGTGTAAGACTAATAAGATATTTTGAACAGCCAAGTATACAAATGCCATCTTGATTCAGGTTGCACATTGTTGTAATTAGACATATTAGCATTCATCATCAGTCTTAAAAATATACTGTAATACTGTTTTCTTAGAAAAGCATATGACTTGCTATATATCTCTGTGTCTAATGTATCTATACATACAGAAATAGAATATCATCAGTTTACAAATCTTACCTCTGTGAAAAGAGATATGGATAAGATAGTAGCATACCTGCAAAGTCTGTGAACTTAATGCATCAAGGTTTACTCTCTGTACTCTTCATCTCACTTGTGAGTTCTTGGAACTATATAATCTATGTAACACTCTCAATTTATTTTGTCTAAGTGAAGCAAAGTGAAGCCTTCAACATAACTAATTTTTTTTGGTGTAAATTACTTAGAGGTTTCACTTCATAATCTTTATTTCAGTATATCTATCAAAGTGTCTGTGGCAGAACTGTTCATATGTCAAAGCAAATATTAATACCAAGACGTATATAAATAAACAACAACAACAAAAGAACAAAATGGCTCTTACACCTGAACAACTACACTGGCACTTTGCGCCTGGAAAAAAACGTCTCTTTACAGTACTGTTGATGTTTACTTTGATCAATTGTGTAATATCTTTACTGTTGGATTTTAGAAAAAGAATCTTTAAGATTTTATTGTTTCTAACTGAAATTAAGAATGACAGCCTTTAAAAAAAAGCAAAACCCAATACTTTTCTTAGCAAAGTAACAGTTCAATGACACATGCATTGCTACTTGACTCAAGACTGTAGAAAGGGCTTCTATACCTAAGGCCACCATTAACTCACAGAAAAAAGAGCAGGATAATTTTATATTTGGAGTCCCATTGTCCTGTATTTTGCTGCTTTGTAAAAGAATGTAACTCTGCAGATTACTTCTCTAATATAAAAAGTTTGTTGTTGTTGTTGATTTGTTTTGCTTTGTCTTTTTTATGGCTAAGATGACCTTTTGTTAATTATAAACATCTTGGTTTCCTGTCACTCTGTCCCTGGGGATCTTAAATAGAAATGAGAGCTCTCTTTGCTGTGTAACTGCTGAGAAAATAATGTCAAAGCAACTGTGGGCTTGGGAAGACTTCTGAAGTGTTTCTGAAGCCTAAAACTAAAGAGACTGTGGGATGCCACAGCCCTAGAAGGTGTCAGACATAAGCTCTGTACTAAATCTGACTCAATAACAGGGTTTGAACTTCATGGGAAGCTTTCTAAAATTTGGGTTTATTCCAAAAAAAAGCTGACGTTAAATAGCAAGCTAACAAAGAAACCCAGCATTTCTCATGGACTGATCTGCAGCTGTCCCATGAAGCTGGCATTCCCAGACCAGCAGAGGGTAGATCAAAGGTAAATGACACAACATTACACAGTCCAGCTGGAAAAGAACTGTAGAGTGTCCACTTCTGCTTCATAGCATGATCAGACTTACCTTTTTCATGCCTGTCAAGTATATTTTTAAGCTCCTCTCAAAGGCCTTCATTTTTGGAGACTCATAATATCCTTGGGCAAACTATTCCAGTTTTCCTAATGTTTGGTCAAAATTTCCATTGCTGCACTTAATCTTATTGTTTCTTCTCCTATTCATCCTGGACATGGAGATTAATACAAGTGTGTGAAAATAAGCAATTCACATAAATTACTCTTTGGACTGTACGTATTTATTGTTTTTTCATTTCTGCTACAAATTCCATCCCCATTAATCTAGATGTTGATATAATATATTGATATTATGTTGTGATTGTTTTTTGTCATTGAAATATAACAAGTCTAAGCTTTCTCTCATGTTGTCTTATTCAGTGAAAAGTAAAACACATGCTAAATAATGTAAGCATTCTATGGCTGTAGGAAAAAGGTTGACAAATCTGAGTATCTATTAGGCATCATAGTAAAACATGAGTTGTAAAATTTAAAAACATTTTTTGTAGCCTTGTTTACATCAAATAAACAACTGCTATGATTTAAAGTTATTTTCTTTCTTTTTCTGAAGTAAGTTGAAGGGAACTGGTGCTTATAACCTACTGAAGATTAAAAAGAACTGAGAAACATTTTCTCCTTTTTTAAAAAAAATACGTCTTTATAAACCACATACTGTAAATAATTGCATACCTAGGATGCAAACATTATTTTTAGGGAAGGTGGGTTTATCATCTTTACAGTTTATGCTGCTCATTCTTATACAATGGAAATTAACTCTACTTTCAGGAGTATTCATAGTGACTCTTGATTCTTTGTGGGAAACAAAATATCATTTGGTTCACAACAGCCAAATTTTTCTGGAAAATCAGAAAATACGCATAAAAAGAAGAGTGTGAAATACTCTGCAATATTCTTAGATGTCTATAAAAGAAACACTTCTGTTTATAAAGTGTTTTAAAGCAATAAAAATAATAAAATACAATTTTACTTTCATTTAGCAAATTGCACATTGAAGTATCCAAAATAGTCTGAGGCCATAACATATTTAATTTAATTCAAACATTTTATCTTCCAAATATATTTTCCTCAATTTCTCTTAAAAAATGTTTGTGGCTCCATTGTCTCTTGTGGCATCTAATATAATATTCATAGCTACACTCATCTTAATTGCATTGAATGCAGCAGTTTTTAAAAACCCAAGCTCTATGTATTTCAATGTCAATACCAACATTGCTTTTTATGTATTTGATGTATCAACTAATTCCATTAACCTTGGATTGTTTTACTGGTTCTACTGAACATCCTGCTTTTTTTTTTTCTTTTTACTATCTGATTTCCAGTGATGTCTATGTTGATCTTGGAAGAAAACTTCTTGCTGAACATTGCTTGAAGGTGATTATTGATTAAACTATTTTTACAAGCTTATGTTAATTTTTTTTCCCTAACCACATAACATAACTCAACACAGATCATTTACAATTGGTGACATTAAGACACACATTTTACTGTTAAAATTAGTTGATGACACAATGGTCATCAAGAAACGTGAAGCCATTACAGGTATTTAAACTTGCCACGCTCAAAACCTTGCTGAAGGCCAAACAGTAAAAGCACTTCATATATAAGAAAAGCAAAAAATTCATTGTTAATATAAATTAATAGTCTAATAATTATTGTTCTAGATCTAATTGTTACCAAAAATAGAAAGAATGCACTCAGAATCATTGTGCGCATGCCCCTCAGATTCAGGCCCTGTTCCCAGTGTTATGCTCACTCTCCCAGTGCTCCTCTGGGCCCTTAGGTTAGTGGTTTTATTCCGGTATGTGTGTGTGTTAGGGGCGAGGGGGTTGACAGTGAGTTGTCAGCGAGTTGTCAGCTTCTGGAGACCTTTATTGGGACGACTATGATGTTCACATTGATGGGTCTGCCTTCATCTTTCTAAGGGTGCAGTTGGGGGCTTTTTGGCATATTTGCTAATGCTCTTTTACACCCTTGCTCTTTCTTCATTGGTCTGCAGCTCCATGTTACATCCAAATTCAGTACATACTTTGCCCTTATGTTAGACATGCCTTTTTTTTTTTTCCCTTTATTACCCCTAAAACCAGTTTTGTCCAGCTGACATTTAACTGACCATGGGTGAATTGTTTATAGTTCTGGTGTCTCCAGTGCTGATCTTGTGCCCTGTCTTTTATCACCCCATGTCTGAGGTCCTCTGTACCACGTCCCGTGTTCCTCCTTCTCAAGGCCTCTGCTGTACTACCATATCTGCGTTTCTTTACACTATGTCATTGTGTTAGGGCTATATATACCTCATTCTATGCAGAATAACTGTTTATTACAACTATGGTTGTACTGCTCTAAAAGTAGAGCAAATTAACCTTAGGCACTTGATCAATTAGGGAAATTGCTGTTGCATCTAAAGCAAGCAAAACAAAACTGCGGGCAGGTCAGGAAAAGTTCAGACAGAGCAGGTCCAACAATCTTCAGCCCTGTGGCCTTGTACACTCAGTACAAAGCTGAATGTATCAGCAATGTACCTCCTGTTACAAGGAGAAGCAATACTCTATTAGAGTGCTACATCATTGCAAATTGTTCTGCTGAGATGTTCTTTTTTTCTTGACTAGGAAGACATGAAGCAGAGGTGGCATGGAGAAATTTAGGGGTGAACTGGCCGCAAGGACAGAATCACAACACTCAGTTGCATAAGATTTAAAATTTATTTATGAAGGAACATAGGTATAGTGGGTAGATTATGATTTCTATTCCAAGATATCTATGCTACAACACATACACTTTCTTCACAGAATACAAACTCACATGAAACACTGTGGTCCACCTGTGACAGGCAGACACCATAGATTTGGGGAAAAAAGACACTTTCCAACCATTCAACATGTCCGTGATTTGGCTGATGGCCTGCCATCACACACAGCAGCTCAACCCCAGGATCAGCCTTCTTTAAGATGTTGGTTGTATGCAGATTTATTCCCACCAACAGCTGTTGTTTTCATAACTTTTTGCTTTCCAACTCAGATAGTAGTCATATGCTGACAGTGGCCTTGTTGCTCACATCACCCCAGAGCAATCCAAAGCAAATTAGCTGTTGTAGACAGTATGGAACACTTTTTCCAATAATTTCAGTCCAGCTTCATGTATCTCTGTGTGTGTGTGTGTGTGTGTACATATATATATATGATTTTCATTGAGTTCTTTCACAAATCACTTAGGGCAGCTTAGTAGATTCAGAATAACTATCACTCATTTATTTTATATCTGCAAAATCAATAATTCCTCAGAAAGCAGTGTTTTGTCCTTGCTGCTCAGTGAAAGCATTTTTCCTCATTCAAATAAATGGAAACAAGTAGGTTTGAGCTGTGTAAATCCTGCTGTCAAGTGCAACATCTCTGGAGCCAACGAATTTTCATAATCATCCTTTTCTGAATATTAGCAGTAAAAATTAATAAAATTACCTCACATCCGTTCAGATGTCATAAAAACTGTTCCACAAAGCAAAGGGAAAAGTATTTATTAGGAGGTGTCATAAAAAGCCAGAATCTAGTAAGAATGCAGAAAAGTAGATCTGATGAGTCATTGATATGATCAACTCAGCCTTAAGAGACAGAATTTGACTGAAAGCAGTTGTTTCATCAGTCCATGAGAATGTAAGCTCTATTTCAAAAAATGCCTGGATACTATAAATTCTAAAGAAATAAACATAAATAACATTTTTCTTAAATATCTGTTCTTCAAACTAGAATGATTTGAGACAAATGTGTCAACAGCCTCTAAAGACTAAATTCTACTGATGATCAATTTTTTCTTCTCTGTTGTAATTATTTCTTTTTTACTTGACCCTCTTCATGGTTTGAAAACATTATGACTCTTTACTAAACTACTCTAAGAGGTTTAAAGGTGAATTATATCTCTGTTACTCTTTACTTATGTATATTTCAAAAGAGGTGGTAGAATGTAACTTTGTCCATCTTCTATACATATATCATTTTTAAAAAGGACACTTTTTTTCACCTGAACACTGTTGTTATGGAATCAAAGCTTATGCAAATGGAGAAAAGAACTTGTTTATTAAGTCTTGCAACAATTAAAAAAAGGAAAAACTCAAATTTCTAAAAAAAAACATGTCCAGGATAATTGCCAAGATAAAAGATTGGGGTAGTGGTGGGGTAAAGGGGCTGGTTTTGTCTTTTAAGTATTGACAAAAAATGCAGAAGCACCACATGTTTTTCACACATCTTTGCAAATGGGGGGAAAAAATAAAAGAGGTGCCTGAAGCTGTAATATTCTACAAACCAGAAAATTATTCTAATATAGGAATAGTCAGGCCAGCTGAATAACATTGAAAACTTACACAGAGGGGAGAGAGGAATTAAAGAATAAACAGATAATTCAAAAAAGATAATCCCCAGTGGATTTTTTCAGAAAGTGTTTGGAAAGTTGCTTCATCAACAAAATGCAGAGGAAATCATAATTGACAGGCATTGTACCTTCCCTTCAGCTCTGGCAACAGGCCAATGTATGTCGTGGTGAGGTGTTGTTATGATTGCCAAATGCAGGTCATTTTGAGAAAGAGGGGAACTGAGTATAAGACATTTTCAAGGTCATATAATATAATATATAGAGTATTCTCTATCTTGATCTTCAAAATGAGCAAGGAACCAAATGTAATAGAAAACGTGTTTCAAAGAAGCAGCCTGATGAATACCTTGAATTTTACTTAGAGATCTTGCTTGTACACTATGGAATAGTACAGCATACTAGCAGGAAAAAGGAGAAACTGCCTGAAATTACTGATACCAACTTCTTAAATACAAAAGAACAACAAGAAAAGCAGAGAAAATCATCCAGAAATGGCACAGGCATGGGGTGGGAGTGAGGGTGGATGGAGCTAAAAGAACTGTTTATGATTGAAGTGCATCTGGAAGACTGAATAGTCTTAATAAAGAGACTGCCCCTCTTTTCTCCCAGTTCTCTTTATCCAGTGAGTTTAAATTTGGAAACATGATCACTTATTATAATTTAAAATTATTTATATTTTAACTCATCATTTTCTCATCCACATAAGATGTTCAGAGGACTTGATTATTTCCAGATCTTTGATGTCAAATATTTTAATGTTTCAGGTAAATATACTTATTCTGAGTGGTCTTTATCATTCAAAAGCTGTTAAGGAGAGATTAAGACAAACACTAAGGGAAAGTGTAATTCCTCTGTTTAGAGTGCAATTTTGTCACTTCCTTATAAAGCAAACAAAAATAAAAAAGATACTAAACAAGGCATTTTATAATGTGAATTAAGTTATATGTGACTACAGTAATACAAAAATAAATCCCACAGATCAAGAATAGCATATGCTCTACATTAATAATTTCTGTAGAGTTCTTTCAGTCTGAATAAAAGAAAGAAAAGAAAGAAGAGACATTTCTCCTCTTGGGTAGCCTAACCAGAAGAGTGATTTTCTGAGGAGTAAAAATGAGGATAGCTGAAGTTTGTTCACTAAAAATATAACCAAAGTAAAAAATTAATCCAGAACCTACAGTCAACAGCATCAAAAGGGAGGAAAAAACACATGCAGGAAAATTCTTGGAATAAATTCAGTTAGGCAGTGAAAGTCTTGAATCATGCAATCTATATATCAAGCAAATGTTTTACTTGTAGGCAGTGAGAGTGAGAGGAAAAGAGTATGTGTTCATAAAATAAGATTTCTCTGGTGAATGGAGGTACTCTTTGAGTTTTCCTCTGGGTGAGATCCCACAGATGAGATTGGTAGTGAAATGGCAAGGACCAGTGCATGATCCAGCTACTGTTATGTTATTATTTTAATAAGTAACAAACAGGTCTACAATGGGATTTATTGTAAAATTTTAAGTAGCTGGAGAATTTATGTACTGTCATTCTAAGGATCAAAATTTTGGATAGCAGTGTTCAATGTTTCAGTTATGTGCTTACACTGTACTGTCTCAGCTCACAAATCAAGCTCCATATTACAGCTTCTATAAATCTACTTTATTGGAACGTGATGATAAAAGTTGACATTTAGTAATAGATGCCTCAGAAAGTTTGTGACTTGTGTAAAGCCCCAGGCCTTTCTGGAATTTCTGGCTCAGCGCATATAGATCTTTAGCATGTATGAAGACATGATATGTTATGGAATGACTGATTCAATATCCCTATTTTTTCTGCATTAGGATTAATATTGAAACCTCAGAGTTTATGAGTTTGCTTACCTTGAAGCCTGAAACTATAAAAACTGAAAATTGCCTGTGTGGTCACTTCAGAAATTTCTCTGGATAACTGTCAGAGTTTTAATGAAGAAGATCTAGAGCTTCTTAAAAGAGGGGATGAGAGGAAATAAACAGAACTTTAACAAAAAAAAGTAGTCAATGGAGTTTGGCTTTTTTAATAAATGGCTGATATATGTCATAGTTTAAAACAATTAAAATACATTTTTAAAAAGTGAACCATTTCACTTGAATTCGCACAATGAAGTGTTGTTTTCTCACTGAAACTGTCTGAATAATACTCATTACTTATGCACTGGGACAAATGACTAATTCTTTGGTTAACAAAAAAAAAAAAAGAAAGGTAAATGTAAACTCAAGAATAAGAAATTCTTATAATAAGAAATCTTTAAGAGGTGAGCAAAATGAACTCTGAAAATCCTGCTGTGCTTGTTTACATTATGACTTCCTTATGAATAGCCAAACAGGATAGTGCAAATTTAACAGAACAATCTAAATTCATCCAGCATTTTCAAGACACCATATAGTTAGTTACCATAAATATTTGTGAGTATGTAGCCTTAGGATATGTGAAAATTATCTGCCAATGACACGTGAGTAGGAATTGCAAAGAGAAACCAATAAACATACAATTAACCTTATTCTCTACCACTTGCACTTTCTTTGTTTGAATGCATACTTGTAATATAAATCTACCACTTAAAAGCATTCTACCAAAATTAAGCTTTTCAGTTCTTATATTTTTAAAGATTTTCCATTTTGTTGTTTTCTTCACCAAAACACTAGCTATAGCATTCCAGTGAATAAGTTAGTTAGATGGAATGCATGATGCACCCAATAATGATAAAAATTCTATCCAAAATATCTTGGAACTCTCTTAGAAACTGCAAGCTTGTGAGTGAAGTGAAGTGAGTGAAGAAGGAAAAAAAAAAAAAACAAACATTTTGAAGTAATTTGTTTTTATTATTGTGAAATGATTCCTCAGTGGTCTGAAACTGTCTCAATATCAAGAATTTTACAAAATAAACTCACAAGGAAAATATGGTCCAGTTTGTGGTAATATGTGACATAATCCTTCCCTGTTAGCAATATTTAATAAAGGCTTTTCAGAAAAGGCAGTATAGTTAATGCAATATAATTTGTTTCTAATTAAATGTATTTGTCAAAATAGAAAATATGTCATCTTCTCTGTGATTAAACAGAACCACTTTAAATACAGGAAATTTACACTTGTATTTCTTCACACAGAAGAATATAACATGACATATTAAATGCTGGGATAATTCTTATTAATTCCATAATGGTTCTATTAACTTTTTAAAATAGTCTTATTACTCTACAGTTGGTAAAAATGTGGATTCACTCATTCAAAAAGAACTATATAAATGTAGATAACATTGTATATGCTCTGGTTTTACTGGGTTTTTAACTGCTGGTACAACTCAATAACATATGTTCCTATGCAACATTTGTATAGTCAAAACTTAACTATTATATTTTGCTGTATTTTAATTACAGAATATCTGTGCAATTAATGCCTATTGTGTATGTTTACGGTAACAAAAAGCAGTATCTGGCTACAAGAAATTTACTACTGTATTTAAGATTACACATATTTTTTTTTTAACTAATTTGATTCCAAATGTACTATTCCAAATTTTAACATTTTCTAGCTTGTCTTTTTTTTTAAAGTGGTTTTCAAGCAAGTAGGGAAAGACAATCAAGAGAGTAAAAAAGGCTAAGATATCACAGGATAAAAAGAGTACATTCAGCTGATTTCATCTACCAGTTAGTGTATGTCTAATATTGCATGTGCGGCTATTCAGTCTGGGGATATCTTATTAAAAGAGAAAAATAATGTTGTCTTTACTTTATCAATAAAATATGTCAAAGGTACCTTTTCTGGAAGATAACACTAGGCAATGTAAATGTAACCATAAGAATTCTGTTATTTTTAAATGGAATGTTATTTTACATTGAAATACTTTTTTAGGTTACACTTTTTCTAATAACTTGAGATTAAGATCAATAACATACCTTCACATTTAAAGGATCTTAAGATTAATGGGGACCACTCATTGCCCTTCCCAATCACATCGATGACAGAGACCAAAGAATCCCTTCCAGAAAATTCCCTGTGACAACTCTCCAACTTCTATGTCAGCTATTGTACAATTTTCAGAAAATCATCCAGGCCTGTACATCTTATGAAGGACTTTGTGTATAGGGAATTCCTTAACATATTGTATCCCTAGATAGACTCGTCCAATGACTAATTATCTTCACTACAATAGGTTATGCATTACATCTATACTGTCTGCTTTATTTCATAGAATCACAGAATCACAGAATCACACGTTGGAAGGGATCTCAGGAATCATCTAGTCCCTTCTAGGAAGACCGCAGTCTAGACAAGATGGCCCAGCACCCTGTCCAGATGACGCTTAAAGGAGTCCAATGTGGCCGAGTCAACCACTTCCCCGGGGAGATTATTCCAATGGTTGTCTGTCCTCACTGTGAAAAATTTCCCTCTCAGGTCCAATCGGAATCTCCCCAAGAGCAACTTGTGTCCATTCCCCCTTGTCCTCTCCATGGGACTCCTTGTAAAAAGGGAGTCTCCATCTTCTTTGTAGCCACCCCTTAAGTGCTGGTACATGGTGATGAGATCCCCTCTAAGCCTCCTTTTCTCAAGCCTGAACAAACCCAGTTCTCCCAGACTATCCTCATATGGCAGGCTTCCCAGTCCTTTGATCATCTTGGTGGCCCTTCTCTGGACCCCTATTTCACTTTTGTTTCCAAACAGTAATTACAAATTTTGGTAACACCTATTTGCAGATTTTTTTTATGACATGATCAATTTTAAACTATGAATAAGCCATGTTTTAAGAACTTTCATAAGCTTCTCATGTACAAGCTTCCTAGAATTCAGATCATTATTATAATACTTTTCAGTGTTCCTTCTTGAAATGAATTTTGTATTCCAAGAGTAGTTTCTGTAGTACTGCATACAGAGTTCCTGCTACCTTCCAAAACTGTTTTGCTTACTCAGTTTTGGAATCATTCTGCTTCCATTAACAATTAGGTGATTACAGCATGGTTTCCCTCATTACCTGACAGTCCAAGGGGCTTCTAAAAGTCAACTCCCATTTTCTGTGTGGAAACTGGGGATATCAGCATGAGCAGATCAAATGAGCTGCTAGCAGGTCAGCACATAGTTTCAGTGTTCATAAAGAATTCTCCTGGGTAATACATGACTAAAATTCAGTTGCATGACTGTAAAATTAGACAGAAATAAGGCATTCATTGTAGTCCTAGTTTCTTAGATAGGAAATACAAAGGGAACTAATCAGAACCCTATAGTTACACTAAAATCTTATTGTCAAAAATGGAATGCACGTTTTACCTGGCAATGAAAATATCTTGGTAGCCCACATAAAATCTTAACAACCCCCCCAGAAAACAGAGCAAACATTAGTCCTGTTACAATTATACTAATGTTCACACTAGAATTCATACAGAATAGCTCATTATTTCTGTCTGAAATTGTTATACAAGAAAAGCACCTAACATCAACCCCTCCTCTGTGGTGTTACATGTCGCAGCCCACGTACCTGAGGTCCTCAGGCTAATGGTGCCGGTCTACTTCAGCCTGAACAGATGAGTGTCACTGCAATAGACAGTGCCCCATAGTCCCTGCTCTGACAAGTGTCCATGGCAAGTGTGGCCCCTCAGCTAGAGCCCTGCTCAGAGCTCTGTATTTCTGAAAATACAGAATGCAGTGTATTAATCACAGAATACTGTCAATTGAAAAGAACCCTTATAGGTCTCAAGTCCAAACCTGCTGAGAACAGGTCTAATCACATCAGGTTGCTCAGAGCTGTGTCTTGTCCAGTCTTGAACACCTTTAAGGACAGAGATCCCACAAACTCTGAGCAACAAGTTCCAATGTTTGATTACCCTTATAGTACTATATTCTTCATCATATTTAATTGCAATTTTCCGTGTTCTAACCTGTGTCCATTGCTTCTCATTGAACTTTTGATAAGACCCTGGCTCTATCTTCTCTGTACCTTCTGATCAGGTACTTGTAGACAGCAATAACATCTTCCTGTAGCCTTTTTCTTTTCCAGGTTGACAGTCCCAGGTCTCACAGCTTCTTCTCACATGACAGATACTCCAATATATTAATTACCAATTAATTAATTACTCCAATACACCAAAACACAATAATTATCTTCATGGGCTTTTGCTGGACCTCCTCCATTAAGTCCACGTCTCTCTTGTACTGGGGAACTCAAACCAGGACACAGCACTCTGGATGTGGCCTCACAAGGGCTGAGGAGAAGGAAAGGGCCACCTCCTTCAGGGTGCTGGTAACACTATAATGCAGCTAGGATGCTCTTTACCATCTTTGCACAAGGGCACATTGCTGGCTCATGGTAACTTTACTGCCCACCAGGACAATCAGGTTCTTCTCTGCAGAGCTGCTTTCCAGTCAGTTGGCCCCCAGCTTGTACGGTGCGTGGGGTTATCCCACCCCAAGTACAAGACTTTACATTCATTTTTGCCAAAATTGCTGTCAGCCCATTTCTCCAGCCTCTTCAGGCTCTTCTGAATAACAGCCCTGCCTTTCAATGTACTGATCACTCCTCCCAATTTCATGTTGTCCACAAACTTTCTGAGAATGTATTCCAGCCCATTGTCTAGGTCGTTAATGAAGACAATAGACAGTACTGATCCAACTACTGATCCCTGAAGGGCTAGTTACTCATCACCTGCTGCACTTTGCACCCCTGATCACAATGCTTTGAGTCCAGCAGTCCAGCTAGTTTTCCAGATCATCCCCTTGTCCAGCTCATATCTCACCAACCTGGTGATGACACCATTGGTGGCTGCATCAAAAGTCTTGCTAAAGTGAGGGTATACGCTGTGAATAGAAAGGAATGTATAGAAGCTGCGTGTTTCTATGGTGAATATTTTTCATGCAATAAACTGATATACTTAGTATGATTAACCTACATTCATAATTCAATCTCCATTTACTATTGCCTTCAAAGAACTGTGCTAAAAAGTTTTTTAAAGAAAATAGTTTTATGTGGTTTTGAAATAAGATTTAATTCAAAAAAATGCTGCTATAATTCTAAATACTGTGCTTATACATAGTGAACAATAACCATGGTAGGAGATGTCTCACAAGCTTGGAAGTTCATTTTTATCTAGTTTCTTAAATACAGTATCTTCCACAATACTCCTAATACAATGTCATACATGGAATCAATCAATATACTGCAGAAAGATGCAAAAACTTTAAATAGATATATATTTTACAAGTGTTTAGTGGCACTTAATAATCTGTGACACCTATGGAAATAAAGGTTTACATAGCTAATATCTATGGTTTTCCTAAGTATGAAATTTTACCCTACAAATTTGCAAACTGACAAATTATATATGGACATATAAATATTTTTATCCGTATTTAACATCTTCCTTCAAAAATACTCCTGAATTTTAGAATCATTAAAGACTATCGTTATAATCTCATTTATTTACAACAAAGTTCTGTTTGAGAAAATGGATTTCTCATTGCGTTAACCTACTTGAGTATTAATATGAAGCAAAGGTCAGCATATTAGAGCTAACCAAAATTTCAACAGTTTATTGCGGATAACTTCTTCTCTGATTAAGGTATATCAAGCATATCATATTGCTTGCAATTATATACATATGCATACACACATACATAATACAAATATATGTGCAAATGTAAATACAACGTCCAGTCTGTGTAGCTGGATAATTTTTTTAGTTCACAGATGTTCCCGTGGTACAGTAAAAATTGTCTGAGTTGAGTTTTCAGCCAGATGCTTGGGAGAGACGATTTTTATTATTACTTCACCCATGTGTTTTTATACAGATATTCACCTTTGTTCTCAATTGAACTGATCTTCTTTTTCTTCTCTTCTTGCAGTCTTCATGAAATTGCTCCTTCTGTGCTTCAGGAACTTCAGTTTAATCTTAAAATTGATATATAGAAATATAGTACTAATTTTATGTCTGGATCACTGAGCCAATTCCATGCTCTTGTAGACAATCACAGTATGTAATTCTTTTCGTGATACGTCCAACATTTGCTTGAAAGTAGCTACATTTTTTTTTTCTCATACTTCACTGGGAGTAAAGCTACTATGGAATATCACTGGATGATTGAAGGAAAATATCCTTTCCAGTCTGATTGTATTCACAGGCACTTTATATCCATTTACTGTTGTGTCAAGAGTGTTCGTTTGGACAGCTGTCTTTCATCATTTGTAGATATGTAGATTGCAGTTATATCTCATAAACAGTCAAAGATCTATTAGCCTCTCATCTCGTTATTCTAGTAAACCTTGCATCCATTTATTCTAGCATAAATTCATTTTTCTTGAAGTCAGCTATGAGAAACATCTGCTGTATTTTAGACAATGTCATATGAGTGACTTGTACAATGCCATTCTAACTATGGCTTTTTCTGCATTACCTATAATTATTAATTTCCTTAATATCTAACTTTAGCTCTGCTCTGGAGGTAATAATTGTAATTCTCATTTTACTATAGCACAAGTGTTAATTTTAAGTATAATCTGTTCCAGTCAATGCAACAGTGTTGATATGAAAGAAGCCTTGGCACTGATGACTGGCAGATTCTTGTCTGCTCTAGGCTGGGATGATTACTGGGAAGTCTGTCTACTGTGACTTGGTATTCTGGTAGCACAAATTAAAATCTCATGTGTTAATGTAATATTTAACTTGCAGGGGGAGAAAGTTTAGAAAGACCTGGTGAGGTAGCACCCCAGATGAATAAATGCTTTACATAAGAATGAAGTACTGGTGAAGAATTGCCAAAAATCTTTTTTTAAGGCACATTCTTCTGATGTCATAGGATCCCTTGCAAATCCTGTTATGTCTCATAAAATACGTGTGAGGGGACCTCGAAGAGAAATTCTTCTGTCACTTTGAGATGGACAGAGAACAATACTTCCTGGTCACCTCTCTTGCAACTTGACATCCAAAACCAAACAGAAACAATGACAAAGAGGATTACACTATGACTGCTCCATGAATGAACCCAAGAATGCAGTTCAGACCACGATCCCACAATATTTATGCCATATGTGTCCATGATAGGATTATTCAACTGGACAAATTCAACCCTGATTCTGCATGTACAAAAATGTGCTACTGTTAAGATAGCCAGGGCAAACAATATAAACATACTCCTGCTGACTGTGTGGTTATACCAGATTTATCCTGTCAGTAGAGGACAGATGATGCATTACTGTTTATAAAGCCATCTGGCGGAGAGTTCAGCTGTTAAAAGCATTAAACACGGTTTGAACTGTCAAGGTGGCTGTGGGGTTTTTCATGTGGAAGCAGGATTCCTAAAGCTGGAGTTGCTTTTTTACTAAAACATGGCCTCAAAAATCTGTTGTAATTAATTTTGTTGGAGTGCTTTGATGTGCTCCGTGCTTATTACCCCCAAGAAAGCAAAGATACACTTTCTGAGTCTCTCACACCTAGCAGCAAACCATAACATTGTGAGGGACTTCTGTTTCCCTAAAGCTGATATGTTGGTGGGAGGGTGGTAAAGGTAGTGGCCTTTGTCTACACCTGCCCAACTGCCAGTGTTTTTCCTTTTCATCATTTTTCCCCCTTTAAGAAACCACTTTTATTGTGCCTCTTGAATCCACAAAGTAAACCTTCCCTGAGGGAAAGATAGCCACTTAACCCAGGTGCCTTCAAGTTGCAATGCCATGGGGTGACAACATGGACTGTTTATAATTGTAAGTAATTTTGGATTAGTTTGCCTTTCTGCTCACATTCATAAAGGTTTTGCTTGTTTATTTATGCACTTGCTTATTTATGTAGCATGATTTAACCCATTTTGCAAATGTAATAACACAGATTTTTACAGAATGGCTCCACAGAATCTCTTTGAACAATAATTTTTTTCATTTCTTGATAGATCTAATTCTGCAAAGTTCAGAAAATCTGTCCATTTTCTTGCCTGTCTGTGAGATTTCTATGGTTCTAGGAGTTGCCTTGTCCCTTTATCTCAGGAATGGCACATGCAGTTACATGTGTCCCTCTATGACTCTAGTTAATGGAAGTTTGCACATCAGGAGACACATACTGATTGTACCAGCCAAGTCTTACAAATCCGTAATATTAATTGCAAATGTTCTAGGCTTCCTTGGTCTCTGGGGATTGGGAGGCAATTCAATGTTATTTTATGGCAGTCACTGAAATGTTAACATGAATGAAAAAATATGAAACAAACATAGTTTAAAGGCAATGGAAGTTTAATAACAAGAGCTCCAGGCTTATCATAATTGACAAAGGTTTGTACCAGAGATTAAAATGACAATAATAAAAAAATTCACTTTATGCATACAGTATAACTAAAACATTTTTCAGCAGTGTATGGATTAGGCTCAGTTGCTTTTAGACCTATGTAGGAGGCTAAAGCCTCACATACAAACATAGGAATCATCCTTGATTTTCTGTCAACAATTAATAAATCAGACTGTAATATTACGTTATTCTATTTCATATCTTAATATTGTAATATTGCACTACATTATATACTTGTGTGTGATAATGTAATAAAAATAACTATAATATATAGCATATAATAAATATATATAACAGAATACAATACAATATAATCAGTATGTTAATAAAGTTTTATAATAAATATTTTATAATATATTATAATGTCTATTCTTTTATTATTAAAATATAACACACTATATAAATTATAATATAAGTTATAAAATATAAAATAGTTATTATTAAAGTATATAAATATACTGGCTTATATCATATATCATATCATATCAATATATTACATTTTTTTTGAAATGTTATAATTTAATATTTTTGTTTTTAACTGTTTGTATTTATAGTTATTAGACTCACAATACCACATATGAACTAAGTCTGAAATAAATGCATCCTTTAAACTGCTCTTTTGATATGAACTTCCAGACTTAGAGTGGTCTTCAGCAGATACTGCAGAATATAAGAAAATTTCCATGATGTTTAAAGCCTAGCCTACTAAATAATAAAAGCCTAGCCTTCCTAAATAATAGTAAATATTTCTATGCAATATTTGCCATACTGCTTTTTAAAAGTCAAAACAAACTGAAAATACTTATTTGATAGGATGCCATTTAAACTGATAAAACAGCACAGCATAGATTAGTTTACTTTAAAATTGTTTCTTGAGAAATAAATTTTAAAGTAAAAAAAACCTTACCAAAATAACTATTAAAAACTTAATTCAAGTTGATATCAATAGAAATAATAATTTTGTGAGAATCGTTATTGAGAAAGAAGAGAAAAAGTGGACTATTCTGCTTAATTGTTTTTCCTTAATCTGAAGTATATGAACATCAGTCACTCTCTGAGAGTCACTTTCAAAGGCTTCCAAGATTTTCAGCTACCTTGGCTGGCACATAAAGGACTAGGCAAAAAACAGTAATTAATTTATTTACACTTTAGATATAAATTAAAGGATAGTCAGAATATACTTGAGTGGATGCATATAAAAGTGTGCTAAGAGGGTGTCTCGTTCTTGTAGACCTGCGTGCCAAGAGCCTGCCTTAATGATAGAAGGAAACATAAACTGCCTCATGGATCAATACATCCCCGGCCTAAATGGGAGAGGAAGAAGAATGCATAGAAATGACCACATGTAATGTTCCACATCTCATGCCTTATGCCACATTCATGGTGGCAATGCACTGCAACCCTCTGTTAAATCCACAGGTATCTAGACTTTTCATGTTCATGAGAATAAAACTGGAATTTTAGATATCCTAAGAGTCACTCTTGACTGGTAACACATGTAAAGTCGTTCCCTTAGAAGCACTTAATTGATATTCCTCCCCAACTACATTTGGCAAGATTCTCTGTCACTTCCAGTCCATGTTCTGCATATCATATATGGTCAAAGAGACTACTAAAGTTAAATTTTCTAAAATTTTGACCATTGTGTCATGGAGAGAGCAGACAACAAAATCTACTCTCCTTTGCAATTGTTCTTCATATACATTACTACATAAGTTACAAATTTTTTCCAGATTAATTTAAGATCCATTGCAAAAAAACAGAGGATGTGTCACCATTTGAATTCTATACTGGTTTCTTTGGTAACTCCATACAATGAAATAATAGCAGCGATAAATGTTTTCACACTTTCTAAGCCCATTTTTAAAATTGTTATAACCGATATGCTGCCGCTCTTCACATTTTATTCCATTTTATTTTTATTTCATTCGAGAAAATAAGACCTTTTCACTAAGAAGTTGTACCCATTAAACTTCTATTTGTTCATTCAGCTGTTATCTTTCTGATGCCTGCCAAAAAGCATGGACAATAATGGAAATAAGTAATGTCCTAGGTAAACTCTTTTAGTGTAATTGCTGTCATTTACAAAAAAAAAAAAAAAAGAACAAAAAACAAAACACAAACCCAAACACCACAAACCCAAATATTTAAGACTTCAGTGAACAGCATATTTTCCAGTTGGCTTCCCAACAATTTTCTCTATAGACCCTGGTTGGATGGTGTTTAAGTGAACAGTACATTTTTACTTATCTAAATTGAAAACAATAACTGCATGAAATAAAACTGTATTAATATAGTTCACTAGGTAAAGCATGAACACAAGTGAAATGCTATGTGTAATGCTGATAGTGAATATAAATTAAAAAAAATAAAAGAAAAATAACTTAGAAGAACAATTCTGAACTGAAATCTGCATAAAGTATTTTGCTGAACTATCCACAGAATAATTTATGTATTTCTGACATGAAATCATTTAGGACAAATTCTGTTATTGACTGTAAAATGTTTCTTTCAATTTTGGTGAAACTCCTGCATCACATAATACTGTGATGAACGATTTAAGAAAACACTAACTTCAAACTTCTAGTTTATGCTTCTATTTAACTGTTACATCTTCTGCATGAGATGTGATTTTTTACGTCTGAACCTCTAAATAGTTTCCATGCTAATAATATTGCTCTTACAGGGTATGTAATTAATATTACACTTACAGGGTATTTATAGCAAAATAATTATTAATTGCAGTGTCTCAGGGCAGAATAATTTGGCAGTATTTTTGTGGCATAGGTACATATAAGATATAACACTTATTAATCAGATAGTTTGCTTCATCCATGTGCTTTAGCCTGTTTCATTTTATTAACTGTTTTCTATCAATCAGCTAAATCTTGTTAAAAAAATATTGTTAGTAGTGTGACATAAAATGATTTGATATTGAGACCAAACAAGTCACATTCTGTTTTCCACTGTATATACTATAGACTTTACTATCTGATCTGTTTGTTGAGTAGCCTTTGTGAATATCCAGTTGATAACAATACAATGAAGACAGGAGGAGATATGTGAAATTGTTGAATATTACTTGCTTAGTCATGTTAGATTTCTTTGACTTAGCCATATTCAGAGATAATCAATAGTAACATCATACTGTAAAACAATCAGGCAAACAAAACTCTTGCAAATTCAAAATGTTTTGGAGTTCTGTTTTGGTTTGTTTTGTTTTTTCCTAAATGCATCTTTTAGTTGTTCTACTTCTCATTTTTTAATAGTTCTGTGGCTGGAGAGTTCCTGGACAGGGGTTGAAAGCTGGGCCAAGGAGAACCTCATGAAATTCAACAAGAGCAAGTGCAAGGTCCTGCACATGGGGAGGAACAACCCCAGGCACCAGCACAGGTTGTGGGTTGAACTACTGGCAAGCGGCTCTGTTGAGAAGGACCTGGGAGTGCTGGTGGACAGCAAGCTGACCATGAACCAGCAATATGCCCTTGTGGCCAAGGCGGCCAACACTATCCTGGGGTGCATTAAAAGGAGTGTGGCCAGCAGATGGAGGGAGGTTATCCTCCCCTTATACTCCACTCTAGTGAGGCCATATCTGGAGTACTTTGTCCAGTTTTGGGTGCTCCAGTTCAAGAAGGATGTGGAACTGCTTGAGCAAGTCCAGCGCAGAGCTACGAAGATGATCAGGGGACTGGATCGTCTCCCTTATGAGGGAAGGCTGAGAGACCTGGGTTTGTTCAGCCTGGACAAGAGAAGACTGAGGGGGGATCTAATCAATACCTATAAATATCTGAAGGGTGGGTGTCAGGACCATGGGACTAGGCTCTTTTCAGTGGTGCCCAATGACAGGACAAGGGGCAACGGGCACCAGTTGGAACACAGGAAGTTCCACCTCAATATGAGAAAAGACTTCTTTCCTGTGAGGGTGCCAGAGCAGTGGCACAGGCTGCCCAGGGAGGCTGTGGAGTCTCCTTTCCTGGAGACATTCAAAACCTGCCTGGATGTTTTCCTGTGCCCCCTGCTCTAGGTGTGCCTGCTCAAGCAGAGGGGTCAGACAAGATGATCTCCAGAGGTCCCTTCCAAATCCTACCATTCTGTGATTCTGTAATTCTGTGATTTAATTTGGCACATTGGCATGTTAATGCATGTAGTATCTCTAAGATTTGATCTGGTTTTGTTAAGAAAGCTATGTGACTTATACAACTTAGTGTTTCTAAACAAATCCTGAATTTTATTTGTTTTATAATTATAGAGACAAAACCGAGAATCAAAACAAAAAGCCACCCATGATTATGATGATATATTTTAGAACACAGTATTGTGATTTATGTTGTTAAAAAGGGAAAAAAATTTGGAATGAGTTTTTAATTTACTTTTATTAAAGTGAAGCTCATTTTAAAATAATTTTTAGAGGCTATTATGCCTGTTATTCTGTGATAATGGTCTTAACAGTATATGTACATTAGGGAAATTTGCACAGTGATAATTATATGGGTCTGTAGGTTTGATGTAATAAATTTATGAATTCTGAGTTTGTGTTGCTATTACATAATCTGATGAATTACCTGTAAATTGTATCAGTAATCTTATATATTCTTCCTCAGAATAATGTAACCTGTATCAGCAAGTACTGGAGACATTTTGCATGCTTCAGTAGACTCAGAGGACTAATCTGGTTCAGATGAACTACATTGCTGAGAATGTCAGAGACCTTGACTGAAGGTCCCAGTTGACTGTAGTTTAGCAAATGTGACACGTATCCACAGGAAGGGCCGAATGGAGGATCCATGGGACTCCAGGCTTGTCAGTCTAACCATGGTACTGGGGAAGGTTTCTTTGAAAAGTAAACAATTATGGAGGGATAGAGGAAAAGAGAGAAGTAAACAGAGGTTTAACATTGTTCTACCATTATTCATACCATTTATTTGTATGATGATTCCTATCACAGCTTTGGGCTGTATCACATACTCTTCCACCAGAAGACCAGACAGGCTAAGGGAACTGCATGTGTCCAGAGACTTTTATCAGTGGCTGGTATAAACTAGTCCATTCTGCCCTTGAGGGAGGGAAGATTCACTTTACAAGTATGACCAGTTTTAAGTTACTTGCTCTCCAGTCCAGAGAATGGACAGTATTTTGGTTTAATTACCACCCAGTGAAAGCTTTATTTTGCAGTTTAGTGATTGGGACTACTGATGTAGAAGGGAAAATATATATTTTCTGTGTTCTTAAGACTGCTTATCGATTTTATGTTAAGCAGTCACTCTGTTTAATGTCTAAACTGTCCTAGGAGCGTGGACCAGAAGTCAGGTCTTTATCAAGTGAAAGACCTTTTTTCCTAAGTGGCACGGTCTCACTTCAGAAGAGCCTTTCCAGTAGTGAGGGCATTCACCTGTGTTTTGAGAGGTGGATGTGAATTTGATTTCTCCCTCATATGCTTCCTCTTCACTGTTTATTTCACATAACTTTGTATACTAACGCTGCTGCCTCAAGTAATCTGACTTTCATTTGGAGGATTTCTTACACTAATACCAACACAGTCACCCTCAGATTTCTAAAAGCCTCATTGTAAAAACTGCAGCATGTGAGAAATACCTGATTATCATAAACATCTGAAATTCATTTAAGCTAATTTGATTAATCAAGTAGTAATGAAGCTGTTATTCTAAACAGATAGTGCAAAGTTTTATTCATGGGAGAATTGTGTATACCAGAATACATTTTATTTTTATTGCTACTTGCAACAAGAAGTAATTAAATATTTTATTAATTAGTAACTGTAAATATTTCTCTGTAGCAAATGTACACTTAACAGCTGTTGTTTCTTTTACTGGTCTTAAAGTTCCACCAAAAATTTTCTTTTGCAGGGACTGCCAAATCAAAGTACACAGGGCAATGAAAGGTAGTTTGTAAAATTACTTTGTAATTTAAACCTACAGTAGTCACGGTTCTAATAGCAGTTATATCAGACACGTACTTTTAATTACTTCTGCATCAGACGTAAGAAACCAGTCCAGACTCAAACTTTTTTATATAACTTGTTTTCTTCTTTTTTTTTAATTTTAGATTAATTTTACGCTTATAGTGTTAATTACATATACAAATAAAAATGCATTACTATGAAAATTTTAATTTTGCAGCTTTCTGTAGTACTGCAAATCATACCCATCTCCAATTTAAAAAAGCAAGAACCAAACCTCCACAAAGCATAATTTTAAATCTACCTCTACACAATTAAGAATTTGTGTTCATAGCTTCATATGCATAGCTTAAGGAAAAAATGCAATATGCATTTGGGATTGAGAAGAAGCATGGAAGCATAAATAAAGATTTGGTTTAGACAGTGAAAGAGACTGAATATGCATACTGTATTTCCTTATCTGGTAGAAAGAGGCTGAGCTGCTATCGACATTTCAGGCTGGCAGGGAAAATGTGGTCTGTGTGTATGAAAGTACCCTAAAAATGATCTTCAGTTTGTCAGTTCCTTGGTTTTAAATTATGACGGAATGAATGCCACTTCTATAAACTGCAATCCCCTTCAAATAAGAATTTTTTTTACTTATTTTCTGGAGTAGCTCGATTTAATCCCCACACAACTCAATGATTAACTACCTCTATACAGATTGTATGTCCTTTCAGCACATTTTCTTTTTAAACTAGATTCAGTAAGACCCAGTTTCTCACTGGTCATTTTTTCTTTATCAGTGTTATGTTCCTCTGTAGCAGAACACAATATGTGCTACTCTGTGGAGATAGAGGTAAGCTTGAGTGGGAGCCAGTTCCGTGATATTTCAGGAGTGCACTGAAACAGAATATCACTCATTCAGGCCTAGTGATTCTCTTGTATCCCTATGACCAACAAGAAGTAAAATATTCTTTGCCTAATTTCAGCATATGGTGTTAACCTGACATGCATCCTATTTTTGCAGCAACCTTATTCCACCCATACTGTGATAGTAGTAATGCACTGACAATGCAATGTTTCCTTTACTGAAGCTCTTTTGCTGATCTCTTTTCCTGTGCTGTAATGACTCATAAGGTATCCTTTTGTGCAAGGATAATCTGAATATTTTGTTCCACTATTAATGTTGAAAAACAAGCCTGAAATGGGGCATGTGATCTTCAGTATATAAAGAAATAGTTTTGCCATTTGAGAAATTAAAAGTCTTTTAAAGAATAAGGCCAGAAGAATTGTTATGAAAGGTGTGATACTTTCTGGTGAGTTTGACCTTGGCTGGCTGCTAAACCTCCTGTCTTGCCACTCTCTCACTCTCCCTTCCTCAACTGGTCAGGAGAAGAAAATAAGGTGGAAAATTTTATGACTCAAGATAAGGACAGGGAGATTACTCACCAACTACCATCATAGGAAAAAACAGACACCACTTGAGGAAAACTAATTTAATTTATTGCCCATTAAAAATAGAGTAAGATGGTGAGAAGCAACAAAAAGAATTAAAACAAACAACACCTCTCCTCCACCCCTCCCTTCTTCCCAGGTCAACTTTGTTCCTATTTCTCTAACTCCTCCTCCTGAGTAGTGCAGGGGGGTGTGGAGCAGGGGTTGCAGTCAGTTCATAATACTTCTTCTTTGCTGCTCCTTCCTCTTCACACTCTTTTCCCACTCCAGTGAGGGCTTGCTCCCACAGGAGACAATCCTTCATGGACTTCTCCAACATGTACCCTTCCCACGGGCTGCAGTTCTTCAAGAACTGCTCCAGTATGGGTCCTTTCCACAGGGTACAGCCCTTCAGGAATGGACTGCTCCAGCGTGGGTCCCTCATGGCTTCACAGGTCCTGCCAGAAAATCTGCTTCTTTCCACAGGCCACAGTTTCTGCCTTCCATGGGCTGCAGCTTCAGGGCATATCCACCTACTGTCGCATGGAGTCCTCCAGAGGCTGCAGTACAGGTATGACCTATTACCTATGATGAAAATTTCCTTAATTTGTATATAAAAAGGTATATGTCCAAACTCCTCCAATATTCCCACGACATCTGAATATATTAGAGTGGTCTGTAGTTAAACCATATGAAACTGAGCAATATCAGCAGGCGTGGTTTATTTCAACCTGTAGCTCCAGGTGAAGCACAAAGGGTGCAAACTATATTGAATAAGCATAAGGAAAAGAATTTCTTGTGAAGTTTGATTAAACAGTATAACTTACTGGTGGGAAATTCCAGGTGCATTTACTGCTTCCAGTCCTTAATGAGTGCATCAAATCCTCAAATATTCTTCTGAATCTCTGAGTAAGAAGATATGTTTAATGATTCTTGCATATAATATACACTCCCAGATATCGGCTGTCTGTTGAAATGAATGCACAGAATACATCAATAGAGACAATGGAAAGGTGCCCTAGAACATCTGGCACACAGATCCATACGCACAAAAGCCTAAGAAATGTGATATACCATATGTGAAGCAAAGATTTGAAGAGATAAGAATGGCTTGGAATAAACATGGCTTTAAAATTAAAAAGTGCATGACTAGAAGAAAGAAGTGAAGGAAATCAGTGAAGGGTAAAGGTTATACTCAAAGCCTTGTAGATGTAAATATTATGCAGTAGTTGCACATCTTCTACAGAAATCAGTGGAAACTCCCAAAAGTAGCAGTTAGTATATTTATAGTGTCATATATTTATTATATGTATCCAGGTTATTAACTAGTGAAAGTATTTGTGGGTTTTTTTCCCCAATGGAAAGAAAGCCTTCTCCACAACTTACTTCACAGTGATACTTCCTTAAGGTTTTCAGACCTGTTAGCTTTGTATATATATATTTTTTTTTTCAATTTTATTTTTTTGCTCTTCTTTTTCCAAAATGCTATTTTCTTGTTGTTTTGGGTTGTGTGTGTCCCTTTCTCCCTTAATTTGTTATTTTGTTTTGGGTTTATTTTTAGACCATTGTAGGCCAAGACAAGGTGATACACAAAGAAATATGAGGAAAACTGTACAGGGTCTTTACCTTTCCAGTTCCTTCTCCTTTGCTGTGGCACTGGGGTATCCCTATTCTTTTTAACTCCCAACAGTGTCTATTAGAATAAAATTACAGGAAGCACTATGTAAAGGTTGTTTTTATTTGAACTGTCTTCATCAGTTTAACACTGCTGTAGCTCAAAACAGTTAATATTTTTTCTATCTAAAAGATGTAGAAGTAGAACATAATAACCTCATGAGCATTTCAATATCTAGTTCATCTTCAGTGGGGAACTTTCCCTCAGTATTCAATATGCTAATTCATGTCAACATCTCAAAGTCTTGACCATTTAAACTGACATTGACAACACTGTAAAAGTGGAAACTGCATTTTTTGCAGAGTTTGTTTCTTAGATTTCCCTCTGACTTACAAATTACTCTGAATCCAAAACAGGTTGCCTTCACTGTCAAACAGAGTGAAGCAGAATTATCATGTAACAGAGAAGGAAGCAGAGGTCTCGTGAATAAAATATATGAAACTTACATATAAATGATGACACTGAAGCATGCACACAGGCATTTAATTTTTTTTGATTGCCCTACTTTTTCTATAAAATATCTTTATTTTTCTCTATAAAAGAACTCCTAAAAATAAATTTTCAAAGTTTGAAAGATGCTTATCTAGTTTGAGCAGAATAACTCACTGAAAGCATAAAACAAAAGGATGAGTATGTATTCAAGAGGGGGTTTAGTAATACCCTGTTAATATCAATAACAGTAATTTTAGTCATATACTGAAAAATGTATCTGACAGAAAATGTAAGACTCATTAAAGAAGGCTAAATCAAATAGTTCCATAACCATCCATAATGTTTATTAATTTGTTAAGCTTTTATTATATGTAGAAAAAACAAAAATATAATTCAGAACTCTAATTAGCCTATACAATCTCTCCTATTGTTAATTATTTTGTACATGTGAATAAGTGAAACAACGAAATATTTCTCAAGATATTACGAATGCCATCTATTGACTTTTCTCCCTTCTTTGAAACACTGAAAACTTATCTTTTGGAATTCTGAAGCTATATCACTAATTTTTGAATTCTAAGAAAGTGAGGATGAAGAAAAATATTACTTGTAAATTTACCAAAATTTCTTGTTAGATGAAGTAGTATTACTGTATTATCCTGTACCTCCTAAGAAACGAGAAACAGGTCCAACAGCAGCAGTGTTCCTTCTTGGATCTTTGCCAATAAGAGGAAACCAGAGACTTCGTGAAAGAGTTGTTGGCTGGGTGATTACACTGAACGTTATAGCATCCATTCACTCCAAATGCTGTAACTCAGATCAACTTCATATCATCTTATGTGAGAATATTATTTTCCTGCTTCAAAGAGCTCATGAAATTTTCTGGACATCTGTGTTTGTTAGTGAATTATGATACTTCTCATCCTTAAATCACAGTTTTCTATGCTGAAGTTTTCTTATAGACTGAGTGGCTGTTTAAAGAACCGGTCCTTAATCCAATCCAATCCTGCATTTTTGTATAGTATATCAAACCCTAATACGCCATTTTACATTTTTATTTTATGCATTTCTTATTTCAACACTGAAAGTAAACAAGGGAAAAAAATACTGGCTGCATTTAATTTGACATTTAAACAGCAACTCTTTAAAAGAAAAAAGAGATGAAAATTAAAATCACACCTGGCATATAATACTAATCTTTAAACAAGGCTTCAGGAGGCTGAAGCTTCTTGCAATGTTGGTATAAATAAAACATCTTTCTTAAGCTATTTCCCCAGCAATATTTGGTGGTTTTCTTTTCCCTTGAGGCAAATCAGAGGTTTGCTTATTTGTAAACAGCTCTCTGCTACAGCACTGAGATGTCATAAAAAGATAAAGTGGAATTATAATATCTATAAGCCTACATTTCAAGTCTCATTACTACTGCCACCAACCTTTCCGGACCTTTTTTTATGAAAAGAATCAGAAAAAAATATAGACTTTGTAGAAAACTGCATTTTCTAGTACATACTTTTTTTGGCATGTACATTTGGCTATTATATCTCTATCACTGATTTAGGTAAAGTTGTTAATTATTAAAACACTTATGAAGATAAAAAAGTGGAAAAATTGAAAAAAATGAGACTCTGTTTCCATTACATCAGTCCTGAACTTGGAGCAATTTTGTATTCTTTTATTCCAGATCGTCCAGGTAGTTTAAAACAAATGCACTCATGTTTGGAGTAGTAGCACCTTTGCTACCAGAAGTTCATTAAATAGAATATTTCAGTGACAGAGTCTGTCCACACCTCTAGTAAAGTATTACTGTAGCAAAATCATATAAAGAATAATCTTGGAAAAAACATTTTGCCACCATTTGGTACATTTACTTTGCAATGCAATGGCAGAAAATTATTTTTAATACACATATGTATATTTGTATATATACACACATATCTATGTATGTATATGTGTATATATATACACACACAGCTGAGAGTTGACTCCTTTGGAATTAACATGGAAGATAAGCAAGGACAAGGTCAGGTTGAAAATATTAGCTTTGCTTTAAGCTTAAGGGCAAAAAGTGTTGTTATATACATCATGAGACTTCTAATTTTTTAAATGTAGGTAGGGATTAATCCAAACCTAACCCACTTTAGAGCTTTCCAAATTGAGGTACTCTCATAAGCATTAATTTCCGACACCTAAAGTGTTCTGCTGTCTATTTAATATTCCTCGTTCTGAGCATTATTTCTTGCTCAGGTTGTTTTTTTGGGGGGTGATATTGCTTGGTTTGGGTTTGGTTTTGGGTTGTGGTTTTTTTGTGATGTTGTCTACAATGAAATAATCATCAGCTTTAAAGAATAACATGTAACAGTAAGAAACCACTGCTAGGGCACTGATCTCTTAAGTGACAAACACTTTCTCTCATAAGCTGATGCATATTTATTCCCCACTTGTCCGAGCTTCAGTGATAACATGCATTTCACTGTTTGAGGGGTCATGCCAACATTTTGTACCTCTTATTTCCATTTAATTGCAAATGTACTTTTATAATGGGAATAATTAGAATGAGACCAGTGATTCATGAATCACTTCAAAGTATCTGTTCTATACCCCCTGTCCCACCTAAAATGATTCTGTATATCATGGACTTCAACAGAATAACTTGCTTTTTTGGTGAAAATATTGATTTCCTTACTGTGGTTGTAAATTAAAATGGATTAAAGAGATTCATTCTCTTTTACTCATCCAGAATTTACTTTATGAAAAACAGTTGCTGTCAGTTCAGATGTGCCTACTTTTTGTGCTGAATTGCAATATCATAAAAATGGCTAAAAGTTTTTGTTTAGCACACTGGCAAGAGAAGTAATGGACAAGTGCCAAAGTCCAAACCATAGAGCAGCATGTTAAGAAAATGAAGAAAAGGAATAAGAGAGAAATAAATGCAAACTGAATTACATTAAAACTTCTTAAGTATTTTTATGCTTTTTTCATATTACATTATCAAAGAATATAAAATATAGCTATTAGCATAACAAGTTGCTCTACATGTTATTTAAAAATAAATAGCCTCATATCTTAAGGATAAACTCTTAAGGAGGTTACAATCCCCTCAAAAAAATAAATCATAAACAAAAATCAACCAGAAATTGAAACTGAAAATTACTGAAGATTGATCATCATTGCAATTGTATGGTACATTCATAGTTACTTGATTTTGCGGTGTTAATTTTAACAAAGTGGGTTGTGTGAGTGTGTGCGTATGTATAGAGAGAGTATTCCATGTCAGATCAACATGAAGAATAATTGAAATGGCTTGTAATGATGAAGGTAGGATGTTTGGTTTGCAGATGGAAGATGAAAAAGACAGAGTTGGAAGAAATAAATTAAATTAAGAGTGTACTCTTAATAGCAGATAACAGAGAATTTAACTGAAAGAAATATAGATAATAACAAATGGAGAGTCCTGGAGCATGAAATCCAGAAAAATGATAAACTAGAAATTGAAGTAATTTTGATAAAAATACAATAGCACAGAATTGTGAGTGAATTTTTAGAAATTTTTTACTGTTATTAATGTTGATTATAACTGATATTTGGGTGAGTGAAAGGAATGGGCACAGACAGAATAAAAACCACCAGTGAGGCAGCTCTGAAATAAGTTATGTAATTTCAGGTGGGGAATATATAGCAGAGACTGTTCATTGTTCAGGAGAAGCCTTAATCAGTTCACCTTGATGTAATCAGTTCAAAGTCTGAACAGCATTCTGGGCAAGTAATTCAAAATTCTATATAATTTAGATGTGTATCTTTTTTATTACATTTGATACACTTATAAATTATTTTTGTCTATTGCAAACTGACTTGTAATTTCTTCCACTTCCTTTTATTTAAAGGAGCACTTTGTTTCTTCTTAGTATCAAGCAGAAATTTTTTAATAGAAAATGAGATACTTAAAGCAAAAAGGCAACACAGACTGTAACTTAAAACAAAACCACAAACAAAAACCCAACCGACCAAGGAAACAAAAAACCCGAACAGGTTTATTCTTGAAATAATGTCCTTGCTATCTTTTTATTGTCTTTGCAATTAGTAAAGAAAAGGAAGGACTTTTAGTTCCAGATAAAGGCCTTAATGACATGAACTATATTGGAGGATAAAGTAGTGTCCTGGTTTCAAGTAGTTTGAAGATAACAATTTTTTAGGTTACAATCTCGCAAATATTTTTTACTAGTATTGTCAATTAATCAATAGCAACATTGGCTGGTGCACAAAGTACTGCAAATGGTAAAATAAAATACGGTTGGCTCTGTTCTGGAATATTGGTATACTTTCCTCATTTACTTTCCTCTATCAATATTTCTTTTCACTTCGTAAATTGCACTATACGGTTACTCAGTTAAACCTTATTAATTTGTTCTTTACTGGTTCACTGCTTTTAATTCAGCACTTATGTTTTGCTATCTGGGCTCTTACTTCACTGTAGAAAATTGGTTCAGAAACATTCTGTTACAGCTGCTGTTGTGGTCTTAAATAATAACTGGGAAACTATTTTGAAGAGATAATTGAAATGACATATTGCTCAACTCATGCCAACATTATGAACATCTATTTAGCATATCAGCCCTGTTGCTAAGCTTCTAAAGAATTGTCTGTGCTTTCAAGGAGACCTCACTGAGTTCTTCATAAATGAAACAAAAACTAATACTGATAAAAAGTAAAAATTTTTAAAAAACACCCTATGGCTACAGATAGCACTAACAATATGAAGATGAGATTCTTCAAGCAGGATTTCCACTTACATTTAATACGTGTGTGCCTGTTACTTGGCAGAAAGTGTTGATCTTTCAGACCTTTCAGTCTTTTCATGTAACACTAGAATGATGTTGAAAGAAGGGCAAGTCATGGAGCAGTGCTAGTTCAACTCCAAGTTTAATTTCATGCTTGCCTGGTTGTACAGGTTAACATTTTAAACACTGTTTCAAATAACTTTTTAAAGTGCTTTAATAGGTAAGATGACGCAGTAGACATATTGGGAAGCTGAACTGCTTTTTTTTTTTTTCTTGGTAACTTGGGGTATTTCTGCTTTTCTCCAGTTTAATAATATATGCTGTATATTCATTGATTAAAGATGTAGTTTTCAGTTCTTTTGTTTACAATTTATTTGCAAATTTGCTTCTGAATTGTTTAATTTGGTTACAAATACTTAGAAATATACTTTCTAAATAGAACTTAGTTCTGTTAACTTAATGGCTATATCTCTTTTTAAGTACTAAAAGCTTGCTGATACTTAAAAGTACCTGATATATATTAAATGGCATGCACATGTCTTCCAAAGTCATAGTAGAAAAAGCCAGACTTGTTTCCAAATATCTTTCCAAATTACAGATCAAGCTGTTCATTCCATGTCCACACTAATAAAGGGTACAGTAACTAATTTCAGGAAAAGCTCTTTAATTTTGCTTCTTAAATCACATGCACTGCTAGATAGTGGCTTTAATTCTATGCAGTTTCTCCTCTCTTATTTTTTAAATAAACTATCAAAGAGTAATGAGTATTTCCTTTCTTTTGAGCCTCACAAGCTAGTAAGCTTGATAACACTCCACCAAACACTCCCCACATGTACACAGCATCACTTGATTTACTACAGTGTCTGTTGCCAAAATAAAGATAATATTTTTCAGAGTCCTTGCTCTGAGCTCACTGTTTTACTGTTGTAAAAATGGTGAGCTGCAATACAGTTTAAGGGATGTCTTTCTGCATAAGAACTAACAGAACCAAATGTTAGCCTTTGCTTTATGAAATTAAACTTTGAGGGAAACACTCACTAAATGGGCACAGAGGCCATGCTATGAAATGAGGGGCAGATAGCAATCAGGTAGAATTCTCAAGATTCATGCAGTAAGTTGCTGCTCAGGCAGCAGATAATAAAGCAGTACAACGGATACAATTATAACCGCTGTATCTTACTGGTACAGCTTGAAAAAGGAAGGAAATCTAGCTTTGGCAACACTGAGCAAGAGAGACTCTGTGAGGACAGTAATGATAAGAAAGACTCTTAACCTAGGAAATTCTATATTAAATCCCTGTGTAGGTCTATATGACAGAAATCATGAAAGCAAGGTGAAAAGTTAGCTAAGTTATGGGAACAGGGAAAGTCATGCCCTTTTTAGTCTAGGCTTAATTGTCAGGAGGTTCCCAGGCATGGTTTTGGCATGTGCCATCTGCTCTTCCACTGTTAGAGGACAGCACAGACCAAGGACAGTTCCAGTTTGGCAATATATATATTGTTTCAGAGGTATAGGGTGTGGGAAAATAAGAGTTTAGCAATCTTGGCACTATCTGTGCTCTGCTGTTTGCCTCAGGACCAGAAGGTGGTCCCGGGTTCATTTTAATTACTAATATAGACATAGCTTATGACTTAGGGGACTAAAATAGAAGGAAAGTGGGGGGTGGGGGGCGGGGGAAGGTTTTAAGAGAATTCAGGAGCTTCTGTGAGATTGGAAAAAGTTTCCTGGATCAGGGAGGAGCTGGAGAAGTTGTATACTGAAATGTTGGAACAAAAGTGATATGAAAACCCCAGGAGAGAAAGATGTGAAGCTGAGAAAGGAAGGAAGATTTATTTATAAAGATAGGATTAGTTGGATTCCCAAGAATGAAATGTTTCTCTTAGTCTTCTGTACTGTCAACATGGAAGAAAACATTGAAAGTCTTAAAGGACAGCCGGAATATTTTGTGTGACAGAGGAGTTTGTCAGAAATGAGTTAATTTTAACAACTCAGGGTTTGTTCCAAGGTTGGATGAAGTAAAACTTCCCATATACACCAGAAGGTCTTAATTTATCCCTTAAACAAACAAGGCTTTACACAAGGTTTCATACTGACCAAGAATTTCAATCTGCTGACTGTAAGATTAGCTTTATTATCCATGTTATTATATTTATTCTATTTCTGACTTTGAGGTGACTTGTTACAGGCAGCATCATGTTTTAAGAAATATTTTGGTTTGGTGAAAAATTCTGCATCTCCTTTGGGGACATATTGTGGAAAGGGCAATTAAGTTATGGAAAAGGGAACTGTCACATTCATTAATTTACATATGTGAAAGATTCATAATACTAAATATTATACACATTTACAGAATTGTACTTGCCTACTGGCTGCAACAGAGCTACTCATAAGCTACATTTAATTTGTGAAAAACTTGATTTGATTAATTCTGTAAGCTTCTAGACTCAGGTCACTTTTGTGTCTCCCCCTTCTCACACAACTTTAGAATTCATTGCTAGTGCATGCTCAGATAAGTTTAATGTTATGATACACACAGCTGTTATAATAAGTTACATTTATATTACATTTCAGTGTTAACACTTGAGCACTTACTGGTATTCTGCTAAAAGTCCCCTCAGGAGCTAAACTCCTGTTTGTACGTTTTTCAGAAACTTCTAATTCAGAGTTTTAAATATTTTCTGTACATTAATGATGAGGCTTGGTGGTCTGTAAAGATCAAAAATAGATTTTTTACACTTTAAATGAATGCATCTTAGAGAAAAAATATTTATTTATTTATTTATTTATTTATTTATTAATTTATTTAGTTGCAGTAGGTCCTGTTGGCTTAACCTCTTCATCAGGATAAAACTGAATAATCCTAATACTGAAGAGGAGTAAGCTAATTCACAGAGAATTCTTTCCTGTTCCAAGACATAAACAGTTTGATTGGCTTAAATGGGATATTTCTGTTTGCAAAAGCAGGTCTTTCCCAGCATGGGAATTTGGAATTGTTGTACCAGGAGGCTGTAAATAACAAAGTTTGTTTCTTGAAGAGGCAATACTATACCAATGTTAAACTGATAGGGAATGAACAGGCTAACAAGGCTAGATAAGAGTTTTCTGCAGAAAATCAATTCATTATAATCTCCCTGCCATAATGTTAAGAACAAGAATTTGCAGTTGATATCCTTTCTTCTTTACATTCTTTCAAATCAGTACAATCTAATATTATTTTAAACTGTTCAAAATCTATTTTTTCTGAGAGGAAACTAGATACTCATGTAACAAGTTGTCCTAGACAACTACCATGTTCCATCGGGAAGAATAGATTAAAGAAAGGGATCCTGCCAACTGTGAGACTTACTTTTTCCTTGTCTTGTCTCCAGGTAGAACACCATTAGACCCACCAAGGGTTCTTTGCTCACTGTCCACCTGTTGTTCCTCATTTTTACATTTGTGACCCTTTAACACCGTCACCTCCCTCCACATTTTTTTCGTCTTTTGTTTCCCATAATAATTTGGTTTCTCTCCAGATTCTTGTATAGGTGGTTTACACTTATTTCTAAGGGAAAAACCAACAAGAATTATGGCCAGAGAAAAAAAGGTCAACCCACCCATTGCCTGCCCTGCATGGAAGAACTGCTGGCCTCAGAAGTAGCCAATACACCTGTTAATTCTCTTAAAGTTGTTCCTGAGCCATTTCCCATCAAAGGAGAAGGTAGATGCGACTGTGGCTGGGACTGACAACACCATGATGCCACAACTGACCACTGTTGTTATGCCTATCATCACCATACCATCCTCAATACTGTTTCTGAAGACTGTAAAGAATGGATAGTGGAATGGGCAGCACTTCTTAAATGTTCATCATAACCATCTCCAGCTGTGGCCTATGAAGATGTTTAGGGAAAAAAAAAGCATATTTTTAATTATATTCCTGTCATCCAGTGTTTTGTCATTGTGAGAATCAAGAGGACTGAAAAAGGAATTAGTTGGGATTCAGTGTGACATTCACTGGATATTCAGTATGGGATGCATTGCTACCTCTGGAAATGTTACATATAGGGATGTTTCAGAAAATAAGTTTTACATGAAAGAGTGATAGTTGATTCTCTGTTTCCTCTCTGTTCCTATAAGGCAGCATAGTTTAACAATAAAACATTGAAATGGGACTCAGAAATCCTGATTCTCACCTTTGCTAATAAGCATCTTGTGACTCTAAGTATTTAACTTCCCCTTTGTTACTTTTACATATTGAATAAGGTGAAGTTTTTCAGTTTTCTCTCAAAAAATGGTAAAATATTGGATAGAGGTCTGATTTTAATATGCAATTTATATTGTTTAAAACCCCCTTTTTAAGTTTAAAACACTGAAGTAATTCTGTTAGTCTTTTGCCACTGTACTTTGATTAATAAAAAATCGAAACATTGAAATGATTATGCAGAAATGTCTAGGGGAAGGATAAGCAGTTTAGATTTAACTAAATCTAAAAAAGTTCTCATTGTTAATATGACTTACTATCCCATAATTATAAACTGAATCCAGATGATTCTTATCTCCTTGCTACTGCAAACATATTTTTTCCATAAGAGCACATAGCACAGAACTCTCTGGGAATATTTTAATGATCATAAATACAAAGCTATTTTTATAGAAAAGCTATTTTAATCTGAATGTATATTTGGCTAGAAGACAAGAATCTTCAAATTAACTGGTGTTTTTTTGGAGATAATGCTAATACTTTCCTCCCCTACTCCCAGTAACAAACTTTAGCCAAGACAAGTTTATAACATGTGCAGTAGGATGGACAGAAAACCACAGAATATCTTCTAACATGATCTGTAAGTACAAGTTCAAGCTTCCAGTCCATTTACAGTATTTGTGATAATTTATTTGAAATTTAGTTTAAATTAACATTGGGAAAATTGCTCAAGGTATATCAAAGTATATAATCTGATGTTTACATAAAATAGAAAGCTTTCAGACAGGAACAAAATATTTCCATAGGAAATGTAATTTCTGAGTTGAATTGACATTACTACAAATCTCAAACTTTCATACTATGGGCTATAGTGTAGCTGTTTTAAAACATTGGACTTTATTCTGGAAACACTTAAGCAGTGTAGAAGTTCACACATCTGGGCCCAAATACAATAAATTTCCTAAGCGAGAAACATATTTTGAGGCTCACTGAAGTCAATGCAAAGTGATTCCAAATTTCAGTTGGCTTTGGATCAGGCCATACATATAAATATGAATTAAATGAATCTGTAGGTTTGTTTATACATATGAGTTTGGAGTTTCTCTAGGCATTCTACATCGTTGTTATGTCTTCAGTCTTATAAAGATGTATGTTATAAATCCTCATGAAAATTTTTCCCACGCAGTCTAAGCAAATACTTACTTTTAGTAGATAGCATTAAAAAGACTAATGAATCACAAAGAAAAAATGTTTTCTGTTTGATAAATATTTTTCCATGTTTTAACTATATGTATTATGCTATTTCAAAATATAAGTCTTTTGTTTCTGTCAAATTACAGCAAGGATGACAAACATCCTGGAGAAAGAGTATCTGAAAAAAGAATCTGAATTTGAATTTGTTGTTCTGTCATGGATTCTTAATGATGCTACCCTAAGTGATGCCACCCACTACACATCTAGTTAGACTGTCCTGCTTAAGGGATAAGAACAATTATAGTTTTATTAACTGTAGTAAACCTACTGATAAAGAACACAAATGCAAGGGAAGAGTTCTAGAGCAGTCTTGTAGACTAAAAGATTAAGGACAGCTGAGGGGTGATAAAACTGAGATAAAGATCTCATTTCTCTCTAAACTTCTGAATGAAAATATTAAGACCCTTTTTCCTGCCTTCATTTTCCATGAACTGGGAGGAATTTGGGGAAAAAAGCCATAGGGGATGTAGGTTACATAATGCTAAGTACTACAATGACTAGCATTTAGGAACCTGGGTTTCAGACCTGTGGGCCATGCACCTGCTCTTTCTGCACACATAGTTCCCAAACAAATCATATCCACAGTGTGAGAAGTTTCGTGGTGTTAATGACACAGGAAATGTTTGGGGAGAACAAGGGAAGAACAGCAAAATCTCCTCCTTTAGCAGATACTTAGAAATACCACTGTGCATTTCAGATTTATCCTGAAGACATTCTCTGATGTCTTTTCTTTCACAAAAAGAAAAAAAAAATTCCATCTGTGTGATTCTGCTCCCTTATTAAACAGTAATTTAGGAGATAAAACAGTTGTCTAAATTTATTTTCCTCTCAGCAGCAAGATACACCTGCCCAAAATAAAATAAAAACCAAACACCTATAGACAGTCATAGCAGTTTCCATTCTTATTTTGCAGTTGTCTATTCCTCCTTTTTCTGTGCACAGAAAATGTGAGGCTTGACTAGATCACTGAAAGGGTTGTCAAGCATTGGAACAGGCTACCCAGGGACATGGTTGAGTCACCATCCCTGGAGGTATTTAAAAGATGTGTGGTTGTGATGCTTAGGGATATGGTTTAGTGGTGGCAATGCTAAGTTAATGGTTGGACATGATCTTAAAGGTCTTTTCCAACCTAAATATTTCAATGACTTTGTTTCTATAACACTGGGAGCAAACAAAAATTGTCTTTAGGGGTTATAAATTTGGATGTTATAAGGACATGAAAACCAGTGAAGAAAGAAGAAAGTTTAGAAAAATTTTAGAAAATGTATAAAATTAGGCCCTAGGATGAGGAGGAATAAACACCCTTTTCAAAATCATACTTCCCCTGTGGAGGAGTTGGGGTTCCAATGACCCTCTTAAACCCATACTCCCCACCTCCTTCTTTCTGAAGATTGATGTCTTTGACCCTAAGACCCAGAGGGACATGGAAGGGTGAGCCTAATGGAGAAAACGTTGAGGATGCTAAGAAGAAAGAAAATGTGTGTATATGTGTCTGTGTAATAATTTAAAACCTTATTATAGGTGAAGTTTTGTTTTCTTTCTTTGAAGTAACTAGATAATTTAGACTATAATGGTTTATGTCATTATGACTGAACTAATAATAACTGTTCAGCTACACTATTAAGACTTTAATTAAACCCACAATAAAGATTTTGGTTTTGCACAAAATCTGTGCCTCTTCAAGACCAGTTAACTTGCATTGAGGCTAATACAACACCTCTGTCTTCCTGCCCCTCCTCATCTACTTCAATTCTTAAATATATGTATAAAACAAAGACCTTTTTTTGTGTCTCTGGTGTGTCTGTGTCTTATGGTGAGAAATCCAGAAAGGTTAAAATGCTTTAAAATTTAAATAGCCTCAGTTCATTTGACTGCAAATTAGAAACTTAACTAAACTCAAAGCCTGCGCTTGTTCTGAGCTGTGCATTACTTACACTCCTGCATTAGGAACTGGGTCATATGGCTCTGTGCTCAATATTTCTCAACAGGTACCTTTCAAAGGCTGAGTGAGTGTTGGCACCTGAAATTTCATTACCTTGTATAAGATTGTGTCATCTAGTACTCATGCTGAATTCTTAAAGTAAAAACACAAAGTAGAACGTATTTTTTTGTAATTTCTTTCAAAATAAGCTAACAAAGTAATTTATTTTAATGGGAATCCTCATCATTCAAATCAGTTAGCCACTCACATTGAGATGTTACACCATCTGAGCCTACTGATGTATTCGACTGTTGCACTGTTTCCTTTCAATTAACTGGATAAAGTTGTTAGCAAATTTTATCTGAATTATACTGCTTAGACTATATTTGCCTGGATTTTGTGTTTAAAAAAAATCTGTGAAATGCTTGGAATGCATGGATTTAGTTTGTTCCATAAAACCACAAAGAAAGAATCTAAATACAGATGAAATACTGACAAATATCTGTCAATGCACAAGACCCCCAAAAAAGTATTTCATGCTACAAAACCAAAACCACAACCTTCCACTTGCCTTTGAAAACACCGCAGTCCTGCGTATCTGAAGATTAGGGACCTCTGAGAGAAGAAATGGGGAAATCTATTTTGTGTTAAGGTAGCTACTTCAAGATTATATCTATTTTGCTATCTTTTTCTGCCAGTTTTGGAGAATTTTGAGTAGGTTGATATTTCCAGGAATAGAAAAAATCTGGCACATGGTTTAAGACATGTTAGACCCAAAGCTGTATCTCACCATCAAAAAATATATGTTCCTGACTGTAGCCTTTTGTTTAAAGTTCCTTCTCATAAATTGGCATCTACATTGGGCTGCTGTTGAGAAACAAATATAAGGTCTACCCACACAACCTTTCAAATTCAACCACTGTAGCTAGAAAGACATCTGAAATGTAGTTCAGCTGCTGGAATAGTATTTTATTTGCTTTTGTGCAAATTAGTATACTCTGGATGAATATTGCCATATAAACATGTAGATCCATTTCATACTAAAGCAGGTGAAATGGGCTTGAGATGAGGCCAGAGCTAGAACAGCATATATGGTGGAAAGACACATGGCAAAGGGCAGAAGTTCCCTGATAATTCTTAATCTATCCAACTCCTTCTGATGTTTTTTTCAGCCTGCTTCTGTCAGTAAATCGTCCCAACTCAATAACATTTTGTCTTAGAGAAAGCAGAGGAAAAATAAAGAAAATACAGGACTCCATTATGTTCTACCATCAATGGTGAGGAAAGGAGTAATTCTAGTCCTATACAAAATGATACAAACTTTGTACTGGATTTCCAAGAAACAAACTGTTCTCCTAATTGTACACTTGTGACTGAGACCCTACCAGTTATGAAAAGAGGATCATCACTAAAGTAGTGCTGTTAGCACTGGCACTGTGTTAGCAGCTCATGAACATTAGATTTCTATTTTCTGTGAAAAGGAACAAGAAAGGAAATCAACCTAATTAATTTCTTATGTGGAAAGAAATATATTTTTTAAAATAAGTTATATGCTATCTTCACAGATTACACTTAAACTCAGCTCTCATGAGCAGCGGTCTGTCTAAATAGACAGACTTGCACTAAATAGCAAGCTTAAATACTAAAAATACTAATGGTATTAGAAAAGCTTTTTTTTTTTCTCCCCTGAATCAAAATTTTGGAGTATAAAATGACCTTATTCGTGATCCTGAGATCCATGAATTAAAGTGACTGTAAATGCAAATCTTCTGGAAGACAGGAAATTATTTATAGTGTTGTCAAATAGATTTAAACAACTTCATGTAAGTGCCATTTTCAAGTTAAGCTGGGCTTTGACTTTCCTAAATCATTCACTGCATGCCCAGGCAATGTATAATATTCCTCAAAGGAAGCCACCTGCCACACACTTTCTTTCTGTATTTGAGCTCTGTCAAGAGCTTCCTGCTCAGGCAAGCTGACCTCCAGCTATGCCTGCCTATTTTGTTCTGCAAATGGATGGACAGCCCTGTTCCTTGGAGAGGTTGTCCCTGACAAAAGACCAGTTTACCCAAGTTCTTCTGTCCTTCAGGGCAGCCTCACGTGAAAACCTGCCTATCTGCCTACCTGAACAACTTGAAGTCTGCCCTCCTGAAACCCAGGGTCTGTTCCTTGCCTTTCTTACAACAGGTGTTAGCTGTATTAAGAATTATCAGAGAAGATTTTTGTCTGGTTTTGTTTTTCATTCTCAGTTGTCCCAATTAATTCTTAATTCTCCAAAACAAAGGAAAAAATGACTGGTAATTACACCATTAATTTATATGGTTTATACTGTACCTACTGTACTTCATTTTGATATTAAAGACAAGTAATTTATCTTCACAAAAATTGTCAGAAAAAACAATTCAGAAGTATTTAGAAGAACAGATAAAATGTCACTTGTGAACAAAATTGAAAAAAGAAGCAGAAGGTTGTCATTCTATTTAAAGTTACAGCAGTAAAAGTTGATGGGTGATTAAATAAGTCAACAAAATAAATAAGAGGATTCTAAACAATGGTAAGATAGCACAGGAAACTACCCATACATATTGCATCCAGAAAATCAAATCCCATGTTGTTAATCTGTATCTAATTTTACCAATATCAAATTTATCTGTTATCCTCAGTGCCATCAAAATACAAATTATAGGTTCATCTCTTTGTCATCAATTGTTTTTCCTCCAGTAAAGTTTTCAAGTACAAATGTAATTTCATGCATTTCAACAATAGTTTTATAACTTGTCAGAAATCTATTGAAATTCCTAAACATATGCAAGACCTGTGTTAAATGGTTGTAAGATGGAAGTACTACATTTTCATGTTCTGTAGTCCTCTGAATGAATGGCAAGAAGCCTGAGTATGCCTACATAGACCGAGTATGCATTCAGGCTCCTGCATTGAAAAGCACTGTATTTGAGGGAAGGATTAATTCCCTCATTAAGGAACTCAACGTGAAAGAAGACTAGGAGACAACGATGATGGCGATTGTATACATATACGTGTAAAAAATTTAAATTCTAATAGAAATAATAAACTAAAGTTAGTCGAGGTCAATTTTGCATCCAAGTAATGGAGGAAGGTCTACAAGGACAGAAAACTGCATGCTTTGTAATATACACAGAAAAGTGCCAACTTTTTTTCGTAGTTTGCTTTATATGTTTAGCTGAATATAGACTGATTTACAATATACTTGTACATGTGGTTAGATGACAATAACACTATAGTTTCTCACAGATTTTTCCCCCATTAAATGGTATAATTTCCTTGTCTGTGCTTAAAACCTTTCTCAAAAATTTAACAGAGCAGAATATAAGCAACATGTACACTTTTACCTCTGAGTCTTGTATCTACTATGAGGGGTCATATTTTCTTTTCTTGGACTACATGAAAAAGAAAAGGGGAATGTAGATGTATGTCACTCATTTCCCTTTGCATTCTCATTGTTTTTCACTTTTTTTTTCTTAAATATGTGTATTGTCTACCTAAATGGTAGGTTCCTCAGGACAATTTTAGTAGTATCTGTACAGTGCTCCAAGGCTGGAACTAATATTTCTGTATAATGATAAGGATGTTGTGACATGAATAATAAATTGTCCTGATTAATAAAATGTCCTTGGGTTCTAAATATCTTTCTTTTTTCCTGAATTTTTGCTTTTCCTAATAGAACTATTTTTTAAAGTAAATATGATTTTTTTTTAATGCTGTATTTCATCCATGCTTTTATTAGCAATGGTTTTCCAACAGTCTCCTTTGACCAAATGCAGTTTTCTCACTGAGGTTTTGGAATACTCAAGTAACAGTATCTATCCCAAATTTGTTTGCTAGCCTACAGCAACTGACTAAGCAACAGATGATATTCATAGCCTTAGCTTACCACTACTCCTGTCTCTTTTTTGCTCACCCACTGACAGAAATGCTTCAGCTAAAATAATCCAAATTCTGACTTGATACGTATACTGGCAAAGCTGCTTGCAAGTCATCATAGACACTCCTCCTTTGCAAGGACTTTGCTGCTTCTTGTGCTAGATAGGGAGAGTTCACAAACTAATTCCTGACACCCTGACTGTAATATTGCCTAAAATTAAAACAGGTGATTCTAGTGAGGAGAAAAAAATTATTGTTGAGATGCCATGGATCTTTATAACAGTTCATATGGGAAAGAATACAAAATTGCTGTTGCCACAGTTTCCTCTTGCAGAAGAAAAGGCAAGGTAGGAAAATAAGCTTATAATGTTGGTAAGTCCAGACACTTTGCATCTTTATCCATACAATTTTTATAGACAAAGAAATCATGTCACTCATTTTAGAAAAGCATCTACTTCCTGGTGCAGCACCTGAATAAATTGGGTTATGGATAGATGGTAGTCAAAGTCCTTTAAAGAGTGCTATCTATGAGTTAGATAATTTTGTCAATTTCTTTTCCCATGGTTATATTTCAAATCTAATATATACAATGTTAATGTTATACTTTAGTCTAAGTAAACCCAGCTTTTTAGTGAACAAAATCTGGGGCTGTGTCCACCTACTTTTTGAGGCGTGAAATATGGGAAGAAAGGGGAAGAGAATCTAGGAAATTCTGAGCTAGTTCAGCCTCTATGTTTCTCTAAATGTCTCTCTCAAATTCTTTAATCATACTACCTATAAGAAAATAGATTGATGGTAGAGATCAAAATTTGGTGCTGCCTTTTTTTTCCCCCATAATGGTCAAATATTAATATCAAAACTTTCCACTACCTATTGGAAAAGGTTCTTTACAGGTGCATCTGAACTGCAGGGTAGAAACACTGCAATACTGACTGTTAATATAATTTGACCACATACTTGGACTTTTTTTCAAGTGAAAATGAAAACTCATGATTGTCTTTGAGAAATACTTTCACAGAATCAAAATGGTCCAGATCAGAGGTCATGAAGACTGCATGAGGGAGCAGATAAAGCATCCTGTATGTTTTATTTACACTTATTTACATTTATCTACATTTATTTAATGTGTCAGAAGAGGCCTCATAAGGTTCATCTACACTACACTCTCATTCTGGATCAGGAGTGAGATTTTGGAATGGATCTCCCAGTTATCTCTGTTACTGTGCTTTAGGTTGCATCATGGAGTGGTACCTGCGTGCTTGAACTGGATTCCCTTCAGATTAAGACGAAAAATGTGATTAAGAACTACACAAAAATGCCATAAATACATGCAGTTCATGACATCGGTATGGAACTAGTTTGAAGAAAGAAAATATCAATTAAATGTGTATAGGGTGGACATCAAGGCCTCAGCACCAGCTGTTCTGCTCTGTAGATGTACCCTTATTGGTCCTCACTATATGCTAGTGTAGACATCACCTTAGGGGTACAAAAGAAATCAGAGAATTCCATCTTGGAATGAAATCTCACAGTATTTTTATGGGACTGGTAGGTAGATGCATCCTCCCTGCTATTAACTCTCTAGGAAATGTTAGAATCATAGAATTCTAGAATTGTTAAGGTTGGAAAAGACCTTTAAGATCACATTGTGGTTTAAGCCCAGCCAGCAACTAGGCACCACGCAGCTGCTCACCCCCTCCTGCCCCAGCCCAGTAGGATAGAAGAGCATGGGAAGCTGGAAAAGTCCTTCACTAGTGTAAGCACTACTTAGCAAAAACTAAAACATCAGTGTGTTATCAACTTTATTCTCATACTAAATGCAAAACACAGCACTATACCAGCTACTAGGAAGGAAATTAACTCTATTTCAGCCAAAAGCAGGACATGTCCTCAAGTCCACCCATTAACATAGCATGGCCAAGTCCACCACTAAACCATATCCCTAAGCACCACAACCACACCTTTAGGGATGGTGACTCAACCAGTCCCTGGGCAGCCTGTTCCAGTATTTGACAACCCTTTTGATAGATGAATTTTTCCTAATATCCAGTCGAAACCTCCCCCTGATGCAACTTGAGGCCATTTCCTCTTGTCCTATCACTTGTTACTAGGGAGAAGAGACCAACACCCACCTCACTGCAAACTCCTTTCAGGTAATTGTAGAGAATGATAAAGCCTCCCCTCAGCCTCCTCTTCTCCAGGCTAAACAACCCCAGTTCCCTCAGCTGCCTCTCATCAGACTTGTTCTCTAAACCCTTCACCAGCTTCATTGCCCTTCTTTGGATGCACTCCTCTTTAATTTTATAGCTAAATAACCCATTCATTCTTTCATTTTTTTCTCCACCCCCTTTCTCTTTTCTACCACCTCATTTCGCATCTTGTTCCTAATGTCAAGACTTCTTTTTCTGTCATATTATAAGAAATACAAGTCAGTATTTTAGAGCAAAACATGATTTAGCAGTTTGACATTACAAAGCAAGCTCCAGAAAAAGAATATAATTTGGAGCTATCTTCCATAATGTAAGTTTCTCACATGTTTTGACAAGTTAGTCCACTCAGCGTAAGTTCCCTTTGCAGTCTGTAGAGGCTGTTTTTAATTTCAAATAGTTAGCAGTACAAAGCTACACCAGTGCAAATTAACCACATTGTGCCTATTTTTCTTATTGAAACAACGAATTTATCCAATGCAAACCAGATTTTTTTTCTCAGTTCTTTAGAGGGAGAGTTACAGTATGAATCAGAACACACTAAAATATATAGATGTTAAACATGTTTCCATTTCACGTAATTCCTTTTTCTGCACTTTTCACCTTGATGTGTCTCATTTGTCCTACATTTTTTTAATTTAGCTAATTTTTATATAGTCTTCAGTATTTAGGTAGGACAAAAGCATGTTCATAAAACAATTGTTCCTCCCACTGTGCTGATTCCAAACAGCTGTGCTTTAATATTTGTTGATTTTCATCAAGACAGGCTCTTAAAGCTCATTCTTGCTATGAATAAAACTGACTCTCAATAAAAATGCGGAAAAAGGGACTAAAATAAATGAATAGCATTTAGTTTGCAAAATTTATTAAGTCCTATTTCCTAAAAGTTCATGTGAGGTGTAAATGCATGATTCACTGAAGATCAAAGAGAACAGTCATGTACAGTTCTGGATGTTCAGAGGAAAGATACTTGTACCGAACTAGTAAACTATGGCCTGAAGCACAAAGAGCCAGGGAGTGCGTCATTTTTATATAGAGCAAGAGTTTCTTCAGAAAATGAATTAATTTGATACAGTTTTTTATATTGTTTCAAACTTTGTTACAGGGGTAAGGATCATAATTTTCATTGCTGTGAAACCGTTAGTGGTAGACATGCACTTTTATCTACGGAATATTGTTTGAACCCGAGATGTGGATTTCACTTTCAAATAATAGGACTGAAATGAAGTAATCAGAAAAGATAAAGAGTGAAAGGACAAATGGAATGAAGGACTTATGAAAATTTACTTTTTTGCCTTCCTCCTAAGTTTCTGGTAACTAAACCTTATAGAAATTTACAATAAAATCACTTTTATTTGCAATATTTTACAACATAGTTCCTTGCTGGAGGTTGTTAATGTATATCCTCTTTGTGTACCTTCATCAGTTTGGGAAGGTAAAAATAGCAGAAGCTGTTTACTATAACACAGGACGGGTTCTAATTCATCAGTGTATATCTGATACAACTTATTGATACTTTTGACTAATTTTCATCAACTGCAGATTAGGCAGTTGTGCCTCAAGGTTATTCACTGATCTGAAAGGTCTTTGGTCAATCTCTCACTGGCAGTCACTCAGAATGTAGACATGCTTGATTTTTCCTGGTGTAACACTGATTTAGGCAAATAAAGTGGGGGAAAGCCAACAACATTCTTTCAGTAAAGAAAGCAAGCTGGGAAAATGTTTTACTTATATATGTGCATATAGTACTTGATTTCATTTTTTATTTGCCAATTATGAAATAAGTTTCATTTCATGTATCACATTTTTCTTTATCTACTAATGTTACTACTCTGATAATTTTACTGAAAAAAAGAAAAACCACAAAAAGCCCAACACCAAAATATTGCTAGGGAGAAAAAGGATTAATATTGAAATAATAAGTATATATTTAAAGAGTTAATTAACTTCATGTTGTTCCTGCTGGACTTGAGCTGCAAGAACTGGAAAAGGGGTCTCATACTGAAAAAAAAAAATCTACCTTCATGATAAAGAGGGATTACCAAGGTAAAAGTATATTTCAAAAAGAGTACACCAATAACCTTTTCAAAAGTGCTCCCCGACTACAAAATTTCTGCTAAAATCATGCTTTCCTTTTTTTAAGTTTTTCCTGGCACATATTAAATCACTTGCTGTGTGGTTGTTTTGGACAAAATGCTTTAGCTGCCAGGACTGGCTTGAAAGCAGTGGTTTTCTCCCAAGTATTTGGGGAAATAAGGATAAGAAGTTTCAGTTTTGCCAAACAGGGACTTCAAAGCTTGGCCTACAGATGGTTATGCATGTGTGCAATACTTGCACTTCATATGTTGTAACTTCATTTCACTTCCTCCTCCATCTTTTCATGTGTTTTTTGAATGGCCTGCAACAAAAGAACTGTGGAGTATGGGTGGGAGACATTTGAAAGAGAGTCTTTTTAAATAAGCTTTGGATGTCAAAGAAGATGTGCTTATGGTGTGACAAATGACAGTACTTGTTCATGGAAGATTTCATTTTAAAAAATAGAGCTGGCCTGAAAACTTGAAAGAGGAAATTTTTGGCTGCAGTTTTCTTCTAGCACAAGCATTAACTGATTCAAGACTTCTATTGTAATAACCACTTGGTTTTTCAAAGAAACTCATTAATTTTAGAATAAGAATAAAATTGAATTAATTTTAATTTGGAAATATACAAAACACTTTAAGAGAGTTTAAGAGCTCTTATGGCCATAGTTTTTGTAAGTAATAAGTTAATTAATAGTTTCATTTAGAAAAAAATCATGTTAAGAGCAAAATACCTATTTTGTAATACGCATGATACAAATATAATTGTATAATATGCATGGTGTGTATATAGAATGCATAATATGCTCATATACAAATATATGTATTTACATGTATAGACCCTGAAATAGTGCTGAAAGATTTCTGAAAGATATAACCGAGGTATAAAATTTTAGCAGTGTTAGATAAAGCAATTAAATATCTTTTATCAAGCCTCTACTGTAGGTGTGGCTAGATCTTTAAAAGAGATATTGTACATCCTACTATTTAAATTATTACTATATCTACAGAAAGTTATTAATCAGAAAATCTAACCCAAATTTTAACTTAATTTAACTTTATTTTATTTTATTTTAAGGATGAGATAATAAAGTATAAGTGACATTCTGCTTCTGACGTTATTTGTCTTTTGAATATTAAAATCATTGGGTTTAGTTTGATTTCTTTTTCTCCTCTGGGCATTCTGAATGTCATACTGAACTATATGTTCACATGGATCATAACAGAATGTAATTTCTCTTAAGCCTGAGTATAAATTCTTGCTTATAGTACATATGGGAATATACAAACAACTGTAAAAAAAAGAGGAAAAAAATTAATCTATTGATAAGTAGTGAGAAACACTGCTTTTTTGGGGGGGGGAAGTGCCTGAAGTCCTGCCAGTATTATTCTGAAGGATGGAAATAAACATATATGTTCTGTTTCAAGGGACATTGCACATATTTAAGAAAATATTACTTTTGGAGAATAGAAAGGAATAGGAAATATAAATAATACTTCAGACTTTCTATATAGTTCTCAAGATTGGATTATTGAAAACTGGTTTCTGATTGTTGCATTTTATTCTGGAACTTCTGGCCTTTGGCTTTGTGGGAGGACAGTCTTGAGAGTCCATTTCCAAGTTGCCTCTTCAGTTTCCCACCCTCCCCTATTTCAGAATTCTTAATCAAACTCTGTGCTCTAAACTCTATGTTCCGGTCTTAATTTCTATAAATATTCATACCATGATCTAAGCCCTTATTTGACTTCAAAAGATTGACTTTTCTGTATTTGACTTTCCTTCATTATGCAAAAATTTTGCTTAATGATCTTGAAACATTTAAAATGAAATTTCAATTTTGCATATTCTAAGTTCACACACACTTTTATTCTAGTGAAAATTAAGATTTCTTTCACGATGCTATGTTTTTCACTCTTACATATTGGTACTTTATCCATTTTTTTGTGTAGCGATTCTCAGACTTTACAACTGCTTTCTCTAAGTCAAAGAAGCCACACTGTATTTTATCTGTGCATCATGCCTTCCTAAGCAGATAAATTTCATGAAAATATTCTAAATACCACCAATATATAGATCAGTAAAGAGTAGACACAAAATCTTTTTATTTCAGAAGGAATTTGTACCTTCTTTCTGTTCACTTCTTATCAACCACAGCAGTGGAAAATCTGTTGGCAAAATGGTGTATCTGCTATGTGCTCATGAGTTACAGAAGAATAGTTAATCAGTGTTTACACTCTTGGTTTAGATTTTCTTTTAACTTCATTTTAAAGAAAAGTAAGTATTCTCACTCATTGTAGAAAAAAAAGTAAAAAAAAAAAAAACTATAAAAAAGACACATTTCATAACTCGCAAAAGACCACCATGTTTCAGCTAATACTGAAGAAAAAACATACAGTTATAATGAATAACAGAGGTAACTTACTAGTAAGTTACCTTCAAAGGTGCCTTATTCCATGATTTAAATGAATCAGTAGTCTGATGAATTTTGAGTTGGGTTATTCAGATTATGTTGGATATTAGCTACTGGTGTTTCCTGGGAAAGGGGCATTTGGCCATCTTCAGTTTTTTTCTTTTAAGATGGAATGAATCATGGCCTAAAAATGTCTCTTTCTGCCCTTTGACTATAAAGGGGCCTTTAGATGAAGCTAGTTTAGGAATAGACATCTAAAACTTAGGTTTTAGACTTCTTTCTTGTTCTTTTAAAATTCAAACTTATGAAAAGTTTGAATCAACAGTTTCAGTTCTGTCAGGTAGTTCAACCTCCTTAACGCATAGAGAATTATGGTTTGAGGTTGGCCAATGACAGCTGATGTAATCACAAAACAAAAAAAAAAGAGAGAGTAGTCAATCACTTGAGGTAGTGGTGAAAGACAGACATAAAGATCTGGAAAGACTCCTAGAAGGAAAAATTGAATCATCTACACAGTTCACAAATGGAGTTGTTTCCCAGGTACAATATCATAAGCTTCAACTACAATCTCTTTTTTTTCTTAATCTCACTTCAACTAAAAGAACTGAAATATCCTTGACATCTGTAACACATGACTGAAGATAGCACCAGTTTTCCACAGCTATATAACAATTCACTCCTAATAGAAGTAAGAAGGTATCTGAATTTTATAAAGGTAGGGTCATTTGTGATCTTCAGTTTACTGAAAAGTTAAGATAACGTGGAGTAGCTTCCTATGGAGTTTGACCAATTAAAATTGTCAGAAAATGCAACATGTTTGTTCATCTTTAGCTGAATTAAATCAGTGCAAATAATTATTTTCACTTTATTCCAGAACACGAAGATATCACTGCTTCTGTCTGGTCAGTTCGTTGATGGTAACCACTTCAGAGAAAAAAAAAACAACTTTTCCAGTATCTTAGTCACTAGTGGTACCACAGATACAGCCCTTAAAGAAGACTGAGTCTAGGTTTGTATTTTCTTGACTGTTTTTTGAACAGAGTTTCTAACAAAATGTGATTTGTGAAATTATTATTCCTCTGATAGGATTTAGCCTGTACGTGTTCCATGTGAGTGCACCTGGATGAGAACAAGGGGGAAACATGGCTGAAAAAACTTGGGTTATATTATTAAAAGAATATTATTTATGTATTTTAATTATGGAATGAACACAATTCATTAAGAGAAACCAATAAAACAGTCTTCTGCTATGCTAGAATGATATTTCATTGGAATTGACCTCAGTATGAGAGAGATTCTTTTTGTGTGCTTGTTTGGATAGGTATCTGTTCCTTGGTTTCAATGACATTTTCTCAATTTCAAGTGGCTTTGTGCTGGATACCTGGTCTTTCTCTGGTGCTGCCTGGTTGTGTGGGAGTATTCCTTACGCTGCATCTTGTGTGGTCCTTCTGTCTCATACTGTGAACAGATAAAAGCGGGGTTTTCAGTAGTGAAGGAGCAATATGTGTATTAAGTATTGCTGGATCATAAGCAGAATTTGGAGGAGATTCAAGTGTCTGGCAAGCAATATGAGAGGGAACTAAGACTTACTGGACAGAAATGGGCATGTAATAGGCTTTTGTAATTAAAAGGATATGGTAAAAGTACGAGACTATCTAATATGCTATCCAAACAGAACAGATAGTAAGCACTGCTTGTGTGCCAGTGCTCAGCATGGATTTTCCCATTTTGCTGAAGTAGAATTTCTAATTAAATCCTGAGGAAGACGAGGTATTTCATTTCGCTGTACTAATTAAATTATAAAACAGGGGAAAAGGTGGCAAAGGTGAACAGTAAAATTATAAAATTAAGGAGTGCAAAGCAACAGAGAGTAGAGTAATAGATATGGAAATAAGAGGTGTTGAGAGAAGAGGACTTATGTAGGAGAAAGAGAGATAAGGAGATTGTTAGGCTGTCTATTTAAAGTCTAAGACCGTGAACACAGGGACACTGGCAAAAATGAGAAGAATAATGATTGGTGGAGGGACCTAGTAAGCTATTCAGTGAACAGGGGGCACATGGATTTGGCTGATTCTTAGGTCCACCCAGAAAGAGTGATTAGTGCACTGGTAATCTGCAGTAAGATCAGGACAACTTACACCAGGAGGTCTTGCAAGCAAAGGAAAATAACCTATGGTCCTTATTACGGATGAAGCAGAGAGGATTTGGGAATGGAACAGAATTTATTATGGGGTGACCTAAGTGAATTGTGGGAATGTACAAGACTCATTATAGGATGCCATAAAAACCATTTTGGGATTATGGAAGATGTATTATTGGATGTTCAGTGGAGGCCCCAAAGACAGGTAAACAGACAGATCAAATAGGTTTGGGGAAGAAAAAGTATGGGGAAACAGATGGAGAAAGGCATAAAAATGGCTAGTCATGTACAAACAGATTACTAGTCCATACACTTACCTGGCCATTCCCTGCACCTGATCAGCACAGTCTCTCCTATCTTCTTATTAAACTCCATTTCTAACTTTTTGTGGGTGAGGGACTCTCTATTCCATTTGCATGGGTGTGTATGGGGTTTTGAGTGCCAGACACTGGACCAGGGGTCAGAGGCACCATGTGTCAATGATGCCAGCAGCTGGATGTGCCACAGTGCATGATATTGTGTGTATACATGTTCTGATGTGTGATCACTGAAGAATATCAAGCCAGAATAGCTGATGAGTAGGATAAGCAGCCTGGGAACCAAATACTGAAGTAGCCATAAATCTGGGGCAGATATTGGAGAGAACAGAGGGCCTGTGAGTTGGCTGCTGGAGGAACCAGGAGGTGCAAGCCAACTACCAGGTAGTTTAGGGGTTCGCTACTGGTCAGAACATAAGCCTGGATCAGCTGTCAAGAGACATCCATTTTTCTGTTTGCATGTCTGTGCATGAGGCAACTGAGAGATGAGGAAATCCAGGGACCAACCGTTGGGTAGACTGAGTGTCTGAGAGCATATACTAGAGAGATTTGTAGTGTGAGAGAATGTGTATGTGTGTCCACGCATATACGTTAGTGTATGAAAGGGAGTGTGAGGCTGGGAACTTGGGGGCTTGTATGTCCAGGTGCCTGCAAGTGGACAGACTGAGATCCAGAGGCAGCTACTGGGAAGACTGAGCTCTGAGCCCAGATGCTGGAGGGATCTGTATTGTATGCATTGTATATATGTATATACACTTTCCACTAATGAACTTTCATCCTGAACAGTCAGCGAGGGGAACAGGATAAGGCGGTTGGCTCTGTCTGTGTCCATGTGAGTGCTGAGTGTTTTCTGTCTGTGTTGATCTCAGCTGCTGTCTGTGCGTATGTGTATACATTTAGTATGTACATGGGTTTGACTGCCTGCTGGCATTACATGCTCAGCCTCTTTGCTGTTTGGACGTAGGGGAAGGGAACTGTGGTTACCTCACCTCTGTTGGGCAAGTGAATTTGGCAACTGCTTACAGAAATGAGGTTAAAGGGTTAAAAATCAGGAATTATAGGGAGGGCAGAGAATTTGGAATAGAAAATTGGGAAGGAAAAGAAGACAAAGAACAGTCCATAAGTGACAAGAGGGAGAGAGGGAGGAAGGGAGAAATTGCTGTTTGCAGCAGGAAATCTAGCAGTCAGAGATGTGATGAACAGTGCTAGAAAGGAAAAGATGTGTAAATCTGTAGATCTTTTAGCCCCAAGCAGACAAGATACAGGAGCTCCCATGTTATATCATGAGCAGATAATGATAATTTACTTTAACTTAAAGGAAGTCTTGCTAGTGTTCAGCTACATTAAAGACCTAGTAACATCCAGAACTGTTTCAATATATACTAGCTGAAAATTTCTTAAATAACTTTGTAGAGAAAGACCGCTCATAATTTAAGGCTTAAGAGTTGTCTTTGTAGTGGATGGTTAACTTTAAAATTTTCTTTTTCCATTTTATTCAGAATACCAGAGTAAGAGAAGACTTCAGCAGGGACAGTTGTTTTAAATGGAAATGTAGGATACTGAAGTTCTTCCATGTTAAAGTCACAATTTTTCTATCACTGGAAAAGTCCATTATTTGTAGACCATTACAGGAAACCTGTTTTGATAAATATCTATTTAAAATACACAGCCAAAGATTTTTATGAATAAACAATACACCAAATTTATGTTTATAAAATCTTGATTTATTACAGTGTGTCTTGAGATTACTTCACTTTATAGAATCAATATTATTGATTCACCTTCTTATGTTTTCTTAAAATTTTATGTTTCAGCACCAAAACATAACATGTTGTATGTACAGTTCAATGTTTTTCATAACATAATTCTCCTGGAAAAATGGCCATTTCACCTATTTCCTGGAAACAAAATGGATCAACCTTTCACACCTACCAAACTTCCCAGCACAGCTGTCAGTAAGATGCTGAATTAATGTGCTTTTGTTTAATTAGTGTGCTTTGTTTAAAGGGTATTAGATATGTTTAGGCTAGTCTTTAGAGAGATAACATTATAGAAGTGGTTATTATAAAGTGACCTAAGTATCAATGCAGTGACAAACTCAGAGATCAGCAGTAGGAATAAACTATAAATTGCAGACTGTGGAGAAACAAATTAATGCACACATTATAAAGAATGATTTGGTTGTTAAAAAGCAGTGCTTGTAACGTTAGCTTGAATCCAAATATCTCTGAGAAAAAATACATTTAATTAGAAAAACAAGACTTGATAGAACATAAATATGGCATGTTTTGTGTTGTGTACTCAGTGCAGTCTCACAACACTATTTTCTTTTGTGAATGAACAAAAAATTAAAACCAAAACAAAACAAAAGCACCCTGCCTCCAACTGAATGTATATAAAAACTCTCACTGAAATAAAATGATGTAAGCCTCATGGTCTTGTCTTGGTTTTGTGCAGGCAATTAGAACATCTTTACATAAACTCTATTTATAAATTTATAATTATAAATTCTAAATTATAAAATTAATTATTATAATCTTATAAATTGATAAAAAATGATTTTTTCTCCTATGAAACTATGAAAGACTTGCTTTTGAGCACAGATCTGCAAGCTCCTAATTACAGACAGCAAACGTTCTACTAGGGTAGCTCTTACTTCTTCATACTCTGCATCCTCATAAGAAGTGTTTCCTTAATGAAGTGAAGAAGGGCCTTGTCAACCTCAGGAGGCCTGCTTTTAACTTATGTTTTCATTTTGCTTGCTTTATTGAATCCACATCATTCCTAATGTGGGTGTTGACACACATTATCCAGTTCTCTCACACAACTTCCCTTCCTGACTATCATGCTACACAGTAAATAGGAGCCAATATTTTGATTAGATGACATGAAAGATGATAAAAAAGTGTCTTATTGCAATATTTTATGCTCTTTACCCCTGCATTAGTAATAATGAAGCATGTGCATGTTGTTTCTGAAATTCAGGCATTTTACTCTAAGCTTCAGTTTCCTGTTCTTAGTTATCAGAGTAAATTAGGGCAGAATTTGGAGAGACTGTATCTATCTAGTCCTCTAGCACTTGTTTTTTTCTATATCTCGCATCTCACTTAGCTCTGAGCAAGGTCTTTGAGAAGGGAAATCCTTCCCTTATACCAGGTCATAGTGGACAGTGAGTTATTTTGCCGAACAAAATTGACACTCAGAAATAGGTACCGTCACTAAATATATTATGCTTTTTTTTTTTTTAATGCATTATGCTGGCATTTAGAATCAAATCTCTTTACACAATCAGAAATACCAAGATTCTGAGGCTAACTCATAATGAAATACTCTGTTCAACAAGTATCTGGGAAAGAAAAATAGACAAAAAAAATGTTTGTTGAAATGTACTTATATAGTTATACCACCTAAAAACTTCATCTGAAGAGCAGGTTAACCTTAGATTATCTTTCTTGACCACTAAATACAGCAGCTTTTCAATGTTTCAGTTATTGTAGGAGCTTTTCAGATCTTTTGAGTTCTAACATCAAGAAAAAAAAAAAAAGACTAAAACATAGTTAAAAATGACACTGAGGCTGAAAGACAAGGATCTTTTTTGGTTGAATATTTCAGGTGGCATAATGTCACTATGTATTAGTTTCAAGATGATGTGACCTACATGATCTGAACCATACTATAGTCTTATTTTATTTATTTCTGGGGGAAAAAAAGTAAAGAAACACACTGTAAAAAGAGTGGAAGCATGAGTATTAGATGTTTTTATGAGCTACTTCACTTATTTTTTCCTTAAAACTTCATGTGTGTTAGTGGGAAAGTAATTTTTTTTTTCACAGTGCAACTAGTTGTGCTCAAGCTTTAGAATTTTCTGATAATCAGCTAAATAAGGAAGGCATAAGGGAAAGATTTCATTTTCTAAGTTTAATATATTTTCCTAGTTTAACAAAGCAATAAAAACCATATGCTGTATATACATACATATATATACATATGTTTATCTGCCTGTCTCTTTGTGTGTGTATATATATGTATATATTTCAATAGTAAGGTTTTCAGATTCTGTTACACATAAGCAATACATCATGTTGAAAACTACTGGCTATGCACAATTCATTATTACTCTGAATATTATACATGTGCATGTATTGTCTTGGTTTGAATCTTGGATTTATTTGTAACCATATCCTACAATGTTAATTCAAAGATGGTTTAATTCTTAACTATTTCCTTATTGTCATTTTCCTTTTAAAATTTCATTTACTTCCTGTTTTTTTCCAGGAGTAACATGAGAATAGGAAGCATCTCATTATCAAGTCTTAATTTTATTAGTTTAGAAATTATATCTGGATATTAATGCTCTTATTATTTATTATTAAACATGGCTAATCCTGAAAATTTGATTCATTCAGCATTAACTTTTGGACTGACCAAAAGCTCTGTTGAGTAAAACAGAATAACTTCTGTTGACATCAATTGTTTTTGAACTGTCTTGAGATTAAAAATCCTTATAATGTATGTTTATTATATCTTAATCAGTAAACTTCATTTACTGGCCCCAGAAATAGATAGACTGCTACCTCTGGGATTACTTTTCCCAAAGTATAATTATTTAAATTGAGTAATAATAGCATGCATTTTTTTAAAAAACAACTCATAACTTGCTGTGACAGTGTTTCTGGACTAGAGTCCTTAAAACTCAAACATGAAGTGCATAATATATTTTTCATGGTAATTTTCATATCTGTCTGTTACTATGGCATTTTGCCTGTTCAGAAGATATAAAAACCCTATTTACAGAACATTAGAATCATAGAATTGTTTGGGATGGAAGGGACCTTAAATGCCCATGGGACGCCTTCTGCTAGACCAGGTTGCTCCAAGCCCCCTCCAGCCTGGCCTTGAAAACTGCCAATGATAAGGCATTGACAACTTCTCTGGGCAACCTATTCCAGTGCCTCACCACCCTCATAGTGAAGAATTTCTTCCTAATATCTAATCTAAATCAACCCTCTCTCAGTTTAAAGCCATTACTCTTTGTCCTATCACTTCATGCCCTTGTAAAAAGTCCTTGTACATCTTTCTTGTAGGCCTCCTCGGGTACTGGAAGGCTGCTAGAAGGTTTCCCCGGATCCTTCTCTTCTCCAAGCTGCCTTCATAGGAGAGGTGTTCCAGCCCTCTGATCATCTTCACAGCCCTTCTCTGGACTTGCTCAGCAGGTCCATGTCTTATGCTGGGGGCCCAAGAGCTGAACTCAATACTCAGAATCACCTCCCTAGACCTGCTGGCCACACTTCTTTTGACGCAGCCCAGGATATGGCTGGCTTTCTGGGCTGCAAGCGCATGTTGCTGGGTCATACTGAGCTTCTCACCAACCAACAACCGCCAGTCCTTCTCCTCAGGGCTGCTCTCAATCCATTCTTTGCCCAGATTACCCCTATCCAAAGATAGAAGGACAGCCTGAAAAATACTTCAGGAATCAGGTTCTTTGCGGAAAGATCCCCGTTTGCAAATAATGTCAACCTGAAGCTGCATGCTTCATTAGATAGACAAATCTGTAGATACTTTTCAGCCTACACCTTCAGCCTGCTTTTCTACCCTGTGTCACTATTCCTTTTTCCTTTTTATTTTTCTTTTAAGTCTGACTCTGTTTTTTGACTTTTTGTCAAAGTGAAAAAAGGTTTTATGGCTTCCTAACTGATACAAATATAATATACCTGAGCAGTCCTTTAATGCTTTTATTCAGGGGAAAAAAAAAAAAAAGAAAAAGAATAGAAAGAAATCTCTCTCAAAATCAGTTACTTTTATACTCTTTTAAATTCCTCCTTTTTCATTTTTCTGCCATATTTTCTCAGTTTCCCACACATCGTGGTTAATTCTATTTTTTTTTTCTTTGGGAAAATAAATAGTGTCTACTAAAAAATTCTAAAATTTAATACTTCTGTTAGATTATTTATCTTGGAGTATTTTATCAAGTGTTTTGATTACATTATCAAGACTTTAAAGCTTCTATTACTGCAAACCATATATGTCTATGAAAACAATAGCAGAAATAGCTTACAGGAATAGAAACATAAAGAAAATGTTGTTTAATGGTACGGTGTCTCTTTGTATCATAAAGATATATAAATTACTACAGAACAACTTATGCAAAAAGCTGCCATACCAGAGCAGCAAAGTCAGCATTATGTGGCAGCTGGACATTCCATCAGGCCATTATACAAATTTCAAATACTAATTGTCAAAACCCAGAATTAAAAAGTGTCATTGTATTTCTCTGAGACTAACGATATCAAAAGAGCTATCAGTTAGTCACAGTGATAAGTGTATTGTATCAAACATAGACGAGTAAACAGAGCCATTAAATGATTCTTTAGTGAGCCAATGGACTATAGGATGGAGCTACAACCTCATGGAAAAACCTCCCAACTGCCTGTACACAACTGCCTGTGGTATTACAGAACTGATAAGAAAAACTCTTTTGGTCTTAGAAATGTCATGGTTTTCACAGATCCCAGAATCTCTTACAAATTTTGTGCATATCAGCAATGTAAACTTAAATACCATGTCAGAGACTCTAGGTGATGTTTTGGACCCAAAGCAGAAGGAGGACATCTTGATAAAACATAGCCACCTACTTGGCAGAACTCCCAGAAAAAGTGTGAAGACTCATACAACCTGGCATACATTGTGTACATAACTGGTTGACCTGATCTTATTTGCAGTAAACTTCTATACTTAGTACTCTCAGACATATGTGAAAAAAAAAAAAAAGAAAATTTAAAAATGCAAGGATTTTTGTAGCACTGCGAAATATCTATTTGTCTATCATAAAGTAAAACATAATGATTTAATGAGAAAATTAATAACGATTGGAGGTTTGGGACCCACAGTATTGTAGGTCTATGTGTACCTATTACAATACGATCTATAAATATATGTCTCGAACCAATTCTGTCAGAAGTCCAAAAGTCACTCAGCTTTGAAATGAAAGAACAGAACATTCATTTGCACCAGATTTCAGCAGGAATTCATTATTTTAACACATGTGCATAGAGTAAACAAACGGTTTTACAAGCCAAAAGAGGAAGATGAAAAAATCCACAGCCATCAGGAAATTGGTTTTATATTAAAAGGCAAGACCTATTTAAAGTTAATACATAATTAATGCCAACAATTTGTATCCCACTCAGAAACCATAATATGACCTAAATTATAAGCACAATTTAATTGCCTTTAAATTCCATGTCTCTCAAGACTATAAAGATGAGGGGTATATGCTTGTCAGACGTAGCTATAAAGCGATGATTTTGAAAGTAGCAAATAACTATTCCTTAGGAAATATTCTGCCAGAAAAAACACTGCAAGTAATTACTAAGACTTTTAAATAAGGACAACAATCAGATAAACAAAGAAAAAACAGATTATGTACATAAGAGTTGCCATATTTATATTGTACATTGCCTGAAAAGGTCTTACATAATTCTTACTGTTCCTTGAATGCAACAGCATCTAAATAGTGTTTAGGTTGTTTTCCGTGTTTTCATTCTTGTGTTTCTCCTCCATTTTGATTTGAAACAAAACTGTATTCATTGCATCACTCCAGATGTACACACCTTTTAATTTACAGGCGTTTTTTCTACTCCTCCTGGCTGTTGAAGATGAAACTTTTATTCTTTTTTGATTATTCTCACTCACAGTTTTTGTTTGGTTTGGGTTTTGTTTTTTTTTTAAAAGTTTGAGTGGTTTTTTTTGTTGTTTTATGTTTTCTTTGGGTTTTGTTCTTTTTGTTTAGTTGGTTTTGGTTTTGGTTTTGGTGGGTTTTTTTTTAATGTGTTTCCAGCTAAAAAATAATCTATGTAAACTGGTTTTTTTACAAAACTCTATACTGTTTCCTGGTGGATTCTTCTGCAGTTTTTAGAATCATTTTTTTGCTATGGTATTTCATGAACCAGCAGATGTTTCAGAAGTTTCTGGCATTGTTAAAAAAGAAACACAAACCAACCAAAACCTTTCCAGACCAAAAGTAAAACTTATTTACATTGAAAAGTAAATTAGGAAAAAAAAAAAAAAAAAAGACACAAAATAAACCCCATAATGTTCCTGTGATTTTATGATAGGTAATTAAAACAAGGCTACAATATTGTCTCTGCTAAGAAGAACATACTAGACCTCCCAATTTCTTTGTCTTGGAAGTAAATGTGCCTTCCAGGCAGTCATTTAAGAGTCAAGGGGGCTAGTGTTTTCCTGAGACGAGGGATTGTCTGGATATGTGCTGTGGTCTCTAGTCACAGATGGTCTCCATATTTCTGTCTGAATGCAACTGGCAGTGAATTTTAAATTCTATTTGCTTAAGAAAGAATAGCTTTGATTTAGCAAATTTCAGTAAACTTTTATGAATAGACATTTTAGAGGAATGAATGAATGAATTCTTAATAAAACAATGTGTGTATAGGGGGGTATGTATGAACATGTATCAAAGCTTGAATTACAGCTCTGGTACTAATCAACAAAAAAGAAGAACAGTCAAAGATTTTTTCATTATTATTATTATTATTTACAGTTAGATTGTTTTTTTCATTAATAATGACTGGTGTTTAGGTAATTTCAGTGCTAGGTCTTGAGCAGCTGTCCAGACATGTGGCCAATAAGAGTGCCTAAATGAGAAAACAATTTTAGTGACAAATTTGAAACTCTAGAGAGAATAATTTTGGTTTTAGCTACACCTCAACTAAAATAAAGCTCCAGTTCAAATTTTATCTTTATGTTGTATATCATCAATGAAAAACTATAACAAAAGGAAGACTTGTTGTCCCAATTAGCGTGTCCCTCAGCAAGTTCGCTGATGATACCGAGCTGGGAGGAGTGGCTGATACACCAGAAGGCAGTGCTGTCATCCAATGAGACCTGGAGAGCTGGGCTGAGGGGAACCTCACGACACTCAGCAAGAGCAAGTGCAAGGTCCTGCACCTCCAGGGAAGAACAACCCCATGCACCAGTACAGGCTGGGGGCTGACCTGCTGGAAAGCAGCGCCTCCAATGAGAAGGACCTGCGAGTGCTGGTGGATGCCAAGCTGACCCTGAGCCAGAAATGTGCCCTTGTGGCCAAGGCAGCCAACGTATCCTGGGCTCCATTAAAAGAGGTGTGGCCAGCAGAACGAGAGAGGTTATCCTCCCCCTCTACTCTGCCCTAGTGAGGCCACACCTGGAGGACTGTGTCCAGTTCTGAGCTCCCCAGTTCAAGAAGGACAGGGAACTACTGGAGAGAGTCCAGCAGAGAGCTACCAAGATGATCAGGGGACCGGAGCATCTCTCCAGGCTGAAAGACCTGGGTTTGTTCAGCCTGGAGAAGAGAAAACTGAGTGGGGATCTTACCAATGCCTATAAATATCTAAAGGGTGGCTGTCAAGAGGATGGGACTAGGCTCTTTCCAGTGGTGCCCAATGACAGGACAAGGGGCAACGGGCACAAGTTGGAACACAGGAAGTTCCAGCTAGACATGAGGAAAAACTTCATTCCTCTGAGGGTGCCAGAGCAGTGGCACAGGCTGCCCAGGGAGGCTGTGGAGTCCCCTTCTCTGGAGATATTCAAAACCCCCCTGGACACATTCCTGTGCCCCCTGCTCTGGGTGTACCTGCTCAAGAAGAGGGGTTGGACAAGATGATCTCCAGAGGTCCCTTCCAAATCCTACCATTCTGTGATTTTGTAATTCTGTAATTCTGTATGTCAGCATTGTTTCTCAGAATCTATTCCTTGCCTGAGGGGTCAGCAGTTTGGAAAGGACACTTAGTTGTACAACACAGTTAATGTTTCCTTGGGTAAAATGTAGTTCCAGATGGTCAATTTCTAAACTTAGATATGCAAAAATAGGTGGTAAATATGACGTGTGTGTGTGTATATATATATATAAAAAACCCTTTTTACGGATATTTGAATCTGTCTTCAATTCTCATTTGCAAAGATGGCTAGTAACATTTAGGATACACTGGTGAATTTGAAACGTAAGCGTGCTGCTAGCAGGTACCCATGTCAGCTGAGGGAATTTGAAATGACATTAGGAACACATACACTGCAGCTGAATTGAGAACCCCTCATCATATCAACAGACTACAGAGAGTTTATTCAGATTAATCAGTTGGGTACATATAGGCTGCTCTATAAATTGAGATGCCCTAAGGTATTTATCCTGGTGTCCAGCTGCCACTGCAAAAGCCCATGGCTCTCCCATAAATCCTGTTACATCTGCAAGGCCATGGTGCTATATCAGATATGTCCAAGCATTTGATTTTTATGCTTGATGACACCTGTACACAATTGGAGCAAGCCTTAGATGTCTAGTTTGAGGTAAGTTGAACCACACACTCCATTGACTTCATGACTATGGCTAGAAGTTCATGTAGTGAGGTATCACACTGGGCTATCAACTGTTCCTCTGAGGGTCTGGTTCTCCTACGTGTCCTCTGCTATAACTGAAAACATGTTCTATGTGTCTTGGATAACCTACAGTTACCCAGCTTAAAAAATTTCACTGAGCACCTAATTGTGGGTAGCTGAATTCCACATTAAGTATAAATTGATTGTAATGGGAGTTTAGACATCTATTTCAAATAGAGAGGCCTTGCCATTGCTTTGATTACTTATATATAGTGATTTAATGCCATTGGAGGTGCCCTTACAGTATTTAAGATATCTGACTAGAGTTGGTAGATAATGCACAGGATCTAAGGCAGACTTAGTCTTTGTAAGAGACACAGGGAGGCCAGGTAGGATAGGACCATAGGATCATTCAGGCTGCAAAGGACATAGGAGTCCTTTAGCCCAACCTCCTGTTCAAAGGAGAAACAAACAAAAATTCCACTGTAGTGATAGTAGGGAGACTGTAGAGATGGACTGGTTACTGTAATGAAGAGTATCTTCTTTTTATGATTCATCATTCATTGAATATTGTTTTCTGTCAAGTAATGAAATCTAGATTTCAAGATTTAAAGTAATTTTGTTAAGCTTGGTACTTTATTTCATGGAAAAGGTGCAAATAAATTTACCTCAAAGCTCTGAATAAGTCAGGGTACTGTCACAAACACTTTTACAAGATACATGATGCTCCGTTGCACAAGGCAGAAAAAGGAATGGCTAAAATAAATGTAGACAATAACAACTTTTAGGTAAATTGAACAACTGTTGTTAATATAGAAAAAAAAGTGGTCACAAAATTTATATTGCCTAGCCATATGAAAATTTGTAGACAAAATCAATATGGCGAATAATCATTTGGCATCATTACTAAGAGTGAAAGCTATTAATATTTTATTAGAAGAAGTGCCATGTTATAGGAGCTGCATTTTTATGAGAATTTCACCTAGGTAACTCTGGACATTCAATTATGGAAACAAATAGATAAAAATCTAAATACAAAATGAAACAAACAAATAAAAATAACCCCATCACATGAAATATGTAATGATTTTTGTATTTTCTTATGTGGACCCTTGTTCTGTTTAGTATAGGAGCAGAATAATCCCTTGTTTTGTTTAAAAATACTGAATTCATGGTGACACTGTGAAGAAAAATGAAACATTGAAATTATTACTAATATGTACTTTATGATAACAAAAGAATCATCACCAGTAGGATGTTATACTGTGTATTTTTTAAAATAGTTACTGCTATAAGTGTCTTTTAACTAGAAAACAGTGATCACAATGTATATTTACAGCTGGTTATAGCTTTTCAGTGATTAAGCAAGAGATAGAAGCAGAATCATGCTCTGTTGCTGAGATGAGCTGTGCTCATAGCAAGAAAATCAAAATAATCAAAGGGGAAAATGTTTGTAAAGTTGCTATCTAGAAAGGAATACTGGACTTGCAGTTCTCATCACTGTCTTTGAATGTCTCTAGTTTCAGGTAATGGGCAAGGACTAAATAGTACTGAGGTTCAGCTTTTGGTTCTTTCTAGTTTGTTCTAGGCTTCCATGGGGTTGTCTTTTCCAAACATCAGTTAGTATAAAATACAATCAAGAAAGATTATGAGAGTCCACAAATACTCTTGAGTTATCTTTCAATACTTTACCATAGAAAAAACTATGTAACAGAATGGCTTAGGCTTTATGAACTGAGTTCATGTTTCATGAATACCTATTCCTTCCTGTCATCATGTATAGTTTGCCTTTAAAATCTAATTTTACTAACTTTAAAGTGCTATAAATAAACATATATCTTTATCCTGTGAAGGACCTGTCTTTCTAACTTTACTCCACATCCATGTCTCTCTGGAAGTATCCAAACACATTAAGTTTTTATTTGCTTACTATGTAGAACACCTACTTTAAGAGAAAATACTTTAATAGGCTGTTATTTCGGGAGGACTGATTCACCTAGCACCCAAAATAATTTAGGTCTAATTTAATTTTCATGCTTTCACAAACATATAAACATTATCTGTTTGCATCATAAAAACCTGTAATAGAAGCAGGGTGGATGAACATAGCCAATACTCTTCTTGTAGTAATGGAACAGCCTTTCATTTTACCTCTAATATCTAACACTCTTATCCTGAAAAAAGAAAAAAAGCACAAACATTGCTCTTTTCAAAAATATTAAGCTTTGTGGCAAAACTAATTGATTTTATAGGTAGAAATTCAATATGTCAGAGCGTTGATCTGTTTTTTATTCAGTGTGCCAAGATTAAAGGACATAAACAGCATTATTTTCAAAACATTATTTTTTTTAAAGGTAAATAGAAAAAACACAGCACAACCAGCACAAATAAGACTTGCTAAGGCGCTACTATAACTGACATTCAACTGTTTCATTGTGTGTGCAATTTTAAGAATGGTGTGGGCTAAAGAATGCAATGGTTTATCCTCATTACATTCCTTGCATCATTTAATGTTTAAATTGTACTTTTGAAAAAACAGAACACCCTTCTAAAAACACCTGTACATAGGAATATTTAACCTCATTTTATTCATCAACTTTTGAAATAAAAAAGCTATTTAACAATGACCAGACTTATTCCCGATGTCCTTTTTTTAACCACTGTTTTAGGTTCATACTGTAGACTGCTCTTTATATTTGAAAGAAAATTAAAACGAAAGGTGTCACAAAAGAAAATAGTAAAAAGTGAATGTCACAAGAAATAGTACAGGCAGATAGTTCTGATAGGAAAATTGCTTCAATGTGACAATATTATCACTTGGCTTAGAATGCATCAAGGTGAATGAATACTGGCACTTGGATTGCGTTGCTACAGAGTATGGAGTTCTGTAGATTCACATTAATTTTGTTCAGGTTTTTCACCAGTTCAAAAAATTCAATATGTAGTTTTGTACTTAAAAATGAAGGGCACACCACTTTTATCTCCATGTAAACACAGTTGCTGGTTCATGGTGGCCAGAGTTTGGTGACTTTGAAAATAGTTACGTAATTAATTTATCAGTAACCAAGTGTCACGCAGCCGCTCGCTCAGTCCCCCACAGTGGGATGGGGGAGAGAAACGGAGGAGTAAAAGTGAGGCAACTCATGGTTTGAGATAAAGACAGTTTAATATGTAAAGCAAAAGCTGCGCGTGGAAGAAAAGCAAAACAAGGAATTAATTTGCTCCTTCCCATGGGCAGGCAGGCAGGCGTTCAGCCGTCTCCAGGAGAGCAGGGCTCCATCAAGCCTCATGGTTACTTGGGAAGACAAATGTCCCCCCCTTTTCCTCCTTCTTCACCCAGTTTTATATGCTGTGCATGACGTCATATGGTATGGTATGGAATATCCCATCGGTCAGTTGGGGTCAGCTGTCCCAGCTGTGTCCCCTCCCAGCTTCTTGTGCACCCGGCAGAGCATGGGGAGCTGAAAAAGTCCTTGACTAGTGTAAGCACTACTTAGCAACAACTAAAAGATCCCTGTATTATCACCACTGTTTCCAACAAATCCAAAACACAGCCCCATGCCAGGTTCTACGAAGAAAATTAGCTCTATCCCAGCTGAAACCAGGACAGGTTCTACGAAATACTGTTCTAAAATAATTACAGAAAACTATTGGAAATAATAGATTTATGTTGAGTCTATGACTCTGAGCCCTTTTGTTCTGTGTTGCTCCACATATGGTTGAGTTTTACATATTGAAGAAAGAGAGTACCAAAGACTGTTTTAATATATAAAAAAAGGCAGAAAACTAATATCAGTCAATATTGAAGACATATGAAGTCAAATGTAAAATAGGAAACACATTTAGTGTTGTGGCAATCAATCATCATTAAAAAAAAATCACTAAGGAAACCATGGTGTGTCTGTGACACCAGCAATATTTATGTAACTTTCTGGAAGATACAGTCTCAGTGCAAGGTAACCTAGAAATACTGGAATGCATTTGGGAAGAGTAGTTCTGTTAAAAGATCTTCTCTCCTCTTTGGCCATATGTCTTTTCAGAAAGGCTGAAACACTGTGCTTCACTTTGGAATCGCTGGGAAAACTCCTATGAAACTAAGCAGCACAAAGTTTCAGTGTTACCACACACTATAAAACATCTATGTTGCACGAAGAAACTTAGAGCAACCTTTTCCAGAATAACCTGAAGTAATTGATCCTTACTGCCATTACTTTTTTCCTCAGGTTATAATTATGTATGTAACTGTATATACATTATGACAGCTTCAATTCCCTCCATAGGAATCACGTTACTTGAGAAGCCATCCTCTCTTTTTTTATGTAGCACAGATCAAATAGTGGGATTTGCCATTGACAGGTTTTTTTATTAAAAAAAAAGAAAAAGATAAATACATTGAGTTAGCAGATCAGTTTTAGACTTTTCTGTTGTATTTTACTTCTTCAAGTACCAGTTTCTTATAATTTGGGTATATGGTTATCTGTGGAAGTATAATTGGTCATTAGCTAATATGCAGTTTCAGATGGAAGTGACTATTTTTATTTAATAAACTATTTCTCTCTCTTTTTCTTTCAGTTTGGATGACTTAGAAAAAATTTACATAAAAGTTAAGAAATTTCTCTCTGTGATTCATCTATGTGACAAAAAGTATTTCAGAAAAAAATTGTTTATTGTTATAGCCGGTATAAATTATGTTGATTATTATTATAAATCATGTTATACACATGGTTTCATTTTTAATGTGATTAATTAATTATAAAGAAATATTCATTTAAATATAAATACTAGGTGCCTGATTTATGCATTTTGTAAATTAAATATAAATGTGTAACACATCAGTAAGATTTCCAAACCAGCATGATCCCTCTGAGTAAAACGCAAAACATCTATCATTTAAGTATATTAAATCATGTGCTGTGGGGAACTAAACAGCTACGTACTTGTCAACATTATTTATAAAGTGTAGGAGAAAAATTAAAAACTTTCCACTAGAAAAGCTTCAATTTTTCCTGTCCAGTTTTTCTACCTAACAAATCTGAATGCTGAGATACAGGAAAGATGATAGGATAAAATTAGAATCTTAGGAAAATACTTAGATTAGAATTAAAAAAAAGAAAATAAATCCTCTGTTCCAAATATGACTATTGCAACCATGCATATCAGCCCTAACTTAAATTTCCCTATAATCAATAATATGTATTTTCAAATCAAATTATAACTCTCATTCAAAACCCAAATGCCTTACTTTTATCCAGAGTCTGACGGATCCAGAATTGGACTTATGATAAATATGTATATGTTAGTTTAAGCCATTCTTATTGTGTACAGCTATTGCTCCATTTAAGAAATTGAACCAGTATTCTGCTATCGGATTGAATTGCACTACTCAAAGATTTAAGCAGTAATGATTTGTAGTTAATGTATAAATAATGCAGTGAGATATTTATTTTTTAAAAAACCTGTCTTTATGTTAAATATGTACCCAACAGATTTAATCTATTCACTTCTTCAGCATTTACCATTTAGAAAACTTCATTTGCAATAAAAAAATCTTATCTTCAACCTATCTAAATGAAAACACAAAATTCTTTGAAAACTTGATAAAGTGTGTTTTTTTGATACATAATTTTTTTTTTTTTACTGTTGTTTGTAGACAAAGGAAATAAGTGTCTTTCAGACTGGTGTTAACATACATGTTTCTGGAGACTATGAATGCAAAGTATAGAGTACTACCCTCTATATAATCTAACTCATATATTTTATTATAACAATTCAAAATTTTTGCCATGAAAAATCATAATATTCCATATGACAGTGATACACGTAATTACAGAAGTCAACAGAAAAAGTAACGCAGAGGTATTACATGCTGCTTCAGCTTGCAGACTGAAAGAAACATAAATACATATATATACAGTACATATATATACATAAATACATATAAATACAGCCTCTGTGGAAGCTCTGGATGAGGTTGAACAGAGCGTGTAATGTTGAAACTCAAGAAATTTTGGTTCCTGATGGAGGGTCATCTGTGACTTAAAGTCTGTGACCTTTGGATGCTGACTAGCTTTTGAACTTTCTGTTATGTGCAGGTCCCAGGCCAGTTTCTTACAAGCTAAAGACATCTAAAAATCTCTTTACCATCTTGATTAGACAGAGAAGCAGAAAAAAAATTGTGAAGGAAACAAAATGCAAAAGTAAGTACTCAATATTGACTGATATTATTTTTTCTTCAGAATTTATTTTCTCCAGATAATTGTTGTATGTCATTTCTATTTTCTTCCGCTCTAATATCTATGTTCCTTCTCTCCTGCAAAGTGGAATAATGGTAATTCAACATAGCATGCTGCAGAACTCCAATTTCACTTGATAGAATATGCACTGCCTCAGATCTTTGGACAATTTAGGTTTTTGTGTACAGTGAAATTAATTTCTGATATCATTCTGAATTCCCAGAATCACAAAATCACAGAATGGTAGGATTTGGAAGGGACCTCTGGAGATTATCTCATCCAACCCCCCTGATTGAGGAGGCTCACCCAGAGCAGGGGGCACAGGAATGCGTCCAGGGGGGTTTTGAATATCTCCAGAGAAGGGGACTCCACAGCCTCCCTGGGCAGCCTGTGCCACTGCTCTGGCACCCTCAGAGGAATGAAGTTTTTCCTCATGTCTAGCTGGAACTTCCTGTGTTCCAACTTGTGCCCGTTGCCCCTTGTCCTGTCATTGGGCACCACTGGAAAGAGCCTAGTCCCATCCTCTTGACAGCCACCCTTTAGATATTTATAGGCATTGGTAAGATCCCCACTCAGTTTTCTCTTCTCCAGGCTGAACAAACCCAGGTCTTTCAGCCTGGAGAGATGCTCCGGTCCCCTGATCATCTTGGTAGCTCTCTGCTGGACTCTCTCCAGTAGTTCCCTGTCCTTCTTGAACTGGGGAGCTCAGAACTGGACACAGTCCTCCAGGTGTGGCCTCACTAGGGCAGAGTAGAGGGGGAGGATAACCTCTCTCGTTCTGCTGGCCACACCTCTTTTAATGGAGCCCAGGATACGTTGGCTGCCTTGGCCACAAGGGCACATTTCTGGCTCAGGGTCAGCTTGGCATCCACCAGCACTCGCAGGTCCTTCTCATTGGAGGCGCTGCTTTCCAGCAGGTCAGCCCCCAGCCTGTACTGGTGCATGGGGTTGTTCTTCCCTGGAGGTGCAGGACCTTGCACTTGCTCTTGCTGAGTGTCGTGAGGTTCCCCTCAGCCCAGCTCTCCAGCCTGTCCAGGTCTCATTAGATGGTAGTACATTCATTCCTTCTGCATATCATCTTCATTTAAAACATAGTGAAAGAAAGTTTTTGGATCCTGTCTGTTACTCCATTCATACTTCTGCCTCCCCCTCGAAGTAAAAAGACTTTCTGTTTGTATACGTTTTATGTGTATATATCACATTTGTGTTTTACCATTATCTAAGGGATTTATTGATTGATAATGGGAAAGGGTTCTAAATAGCAATAGACCCTATCTTCATCTTTAAACAAAGATTATCACTTTAAGGTCAGATTCATTCTGCTTGACTTGACACTTCGAGGTGCTTAAATTAGGAATCAGTCCCATTTCTTCTCTGTAATTTTCATAAAGTGAACAACTTTGCTTGTGCAGTGTCACTAAGAGCATATTTGACCTCTGGGCATGCCAGTGTCTTTCCACTGACTATAGCAGGCACTTGATAGAGTACACCCTTATTCAGATGTATTAGCTAGATCCATGAAGTTCAGTGGGATGAATCTGTGCATAAATAAGTAACTTGAAACTAGGCTTCTCCTGTGGCAACAAACTCTTTATCGTAAAGAATAATTAAAACCAAGTTAGTGTTATGCTCAATATGTTGTTTATGGGCAAAGACGAAGCAAAATACATATAGCTGTAAAAGTAAAGCCAACACGTTATTGTTACTGTAATGGAAATCTTAACAGTCTAGTTCAAGAATCACCATTAGTCTAGATCTAATTATTAAAGGAAAAAAATATCTGTTTTGTTTACAAGTGGAAAAATTCACTATAATTCTCACAAGACAATTAAAAATGAAACAGTCAGGTTTGTGTAGCTCTATGTTCCTGTTTATGGCTTCTTCCCTTTCTTATCACCACTTGTTACATTGAAAAAGGTCTTTGGCCAGATACCCTTAAAGGAAGCACTTTGCTTCTGCATACACTTACAGGTAGAACTCTAAGTTGTCAGCCTCTGGAGTCCTTTGCTGGGAGAAATATGCTGTTTATAGCTTTTTCTCTCTCCTCCAATAACCGCTTGGGGACATTTTTATGCATTTGTTAAGGAGCTTCTACACCTTTCTCTTTCCTCATTAGTCTGCAATGTCATATTACATTCAAGTTTACTATATATGGTGACCTTTATATCTATGTTCGATATTACTTTTTGTTCTGTCCTTTGCCCCAAAAAACAGTTTTGTCCATCTCCAGGTCTGCATTTCTTTAACTGACCATGGGTGAGTTGTTTATAGTTGTGGCATCTCCAATGCCAAACCTGTGCCCCACCTCGTCACACCATGCCTGAGCTCCTCTGCACCATGTCCTCTTTCCACTTCTCACAGTCTTTGCTACTGTACCAGACTTGTATTTCTCTACACCACATCACTGCATTAGAGCTGTAAATACCTCCTTCTCTCTGGAATTTTTTTTATTACTACCATCTATGTAAAACTGTGGTTGTACTGTGCCAGGATAAAATTAGCCATTGCTGCCTGGTCAATTAGGGAAAAGGCTGTCACAGCTAAACCAGGTAAAACAAGACTGCAGGCATGTAAAGAGACATTCAAACAGAGCAGGCCTGGCAAGCCTCAGCCCTGAGGCCTTGCAAGTGTAGTACAAAGCTTATGGCCTATAACTAGTAATGGCAATACCGTACAACTGGGCTATGCAATTACGTCATGACTAAATATGCAAAAGGAATTAAGCCCATATTCAGAAGGGAGATAGGAGCTGCAGGTTTTTTGCCCTGAAAGAACAAGCTGTTAGTGCCTTTTTTGTCTCCAGCCAAAGAAGACTCAAATGGGCACGTAGGATTTCAACACACTGCCTGAGAAGAGTTACATTCCAGAGTCCCCAGAGTGCAAAGGGCCTTGCCTGCTCTACATATTTAGTGGAAGTGTATGTCACTGTGTATTTTAAAACTCCCACCAAATGGCATTAATTTATCTTCAGGGGAGGTATGGAGAACACCATGTTCCTGGCTGGATTAATGCCTGAAAATTGCAACAGGCCAGGATGTCCCATGAAAATTGAATAAACTATTAGCACCATGCAGTGCAGTATGTATGTTCTCAGTCACATGGCATAAGAATGGAATAAGGGGGTAGCTTGCTCTGTTTTACACAGTCTTCATTTGTGTGGACACAGGTTCTTTGATATCACTTCTAACTTCAGCTGGGCTCAGATTCCTGTCCTGAAATGCATTCAGCAGAAATACTGTACTACTTACTACTAGGTTTAATTTTTCTCTTGGCAAAAAGATCAAAAGTCAGTGCAATGTTTGGTTTTTTTTTAATTTTTGACTGGTATTTTTTATTTTTTTAAACACAGTGAAGATGTCATTTGACTTCAAGCAGTAGACATCAATGAGAGGTTTAAAATAAATCTCAGTGAATCTCACTGTTAAAGGTATTACTCATTTTAAATGAGAAGATGTTGCTTTGGCCTCTTTCCAGGTATATGGCCTGCAGATAATAGAAGAGATATTTAAGTGTGCAAGGGGGAGTTAATTGCTGTTGGGTATGGTTTTGAACCAGATTCAAAATTGTTTAATATTTAACATGAAGGGTGGCTGATGTTTAAACAGGTGATTATGTTCTTAACATTTCAATTAAAAACATGTGTTCCTACCTTATAATAAAAACTTCAAGTATCCAGAGCTTGTTGCATGTAAATATAGGCATGCTCCACCATCTGTAAATTAGATTTATCAGTTCTGACTTATTTTTATTACTCAGCACAAATATAAGCAGGTGTATTTTTTTTATAATTGGCTGAAATTATAGCCCCATTCGAATATAGGATACTTTGTTTTCAGCAGAATTAACACTTCTGTGAAATACAGGGTATATATCCACAAGGCTGTACAAGGAGCATATGTTATAGATAAATAGGTAATGTTCACTTTACAGTGCAGTGTTCTGTTTCTGAGAAATTAAAACTGTGGGCACAATCTCTTCCTTTCTGAGGTGAAATTGCAGAAGCAGATGTGAATTCTTAGCCTACTGCTAGAATATTTAACATCAGTATTATGGATGTAATTGTTCTGAAAATGTCTGCTAAGAGGTGTTTCAGAGGTGTGGTATACAGAGCATATGAGGGTGGTCCATGGAGAACTCTTTAAGTCCATCCATTACCTTTATTCCTTATTTACACCTGTAAGTCCCACTGGACATTATAAGATAACTCCTTAATCATATTACAAGAAAATAAACTCTTTCAGTACTCCAAGATGATGTTTATCACTCATAGGAGGAAATCTACTTGTTAAGATACAGAAAACATTAAGTACCACATTTTAGGAGAAATCAGAAGATTCAGCTTAATATAGACTTCCTTGGTACAGTGAAGACTGTCTCATCTGTGTTAAGATCCTACCTACTGAAAGGGAGAAACACATACCATATAAATGCAAAAATAAAAAGGCATTTCTGTTATGTTAATTTTAATACCCACTGTAGAATTCTCTGTTATTTCCTAGATCTAGTGTAAGATGAAAGTGTCCTAAATTGGAAGAAAAATGAAGGAGGAACATAAAACTAGATGAACAAACATGAAAGGATCATCAAGGGCACAAGCACAAAATGATGATTTCCAGTTACAGTACTTGAAAGGATGCAGACTAAGGACAGTTATTGCTCTGTTTATTCACCAACAATAAATCTCTCTAGGTGAAGAGGTATTTGCATCAAATACCACAGTTCAGATTTGAGTTCCTTTTAGCTGCAGAAAGAATTGCAAACAAAGGAGGCAGAATGGTTCTGGGTCTTTCAGACAAATTATTTTGCTGCCTTCCTTTCATTTATGCTTCTGGCCACAAAATGTCTCTGACTGAATTAAATTCAAATGGCAAAAAAAAAGTCTATTGTTGTTCTTATATTTAAAATAACTTTCATAGCAAATGGGGTCCATGACAAGCAAAAGGAATTAAAAAAGAGCAAGAGTAGAGGTATCTTGTATGTGAACATTTACCTTTTGGTGTTTTTTTAAAATGGTAAATGTACAAATGGTTTAATTAACAAAACAAACAAATAAAAACAAACAAAAGAAATAAAAGCCCTTTGGTTTTTTTTCTCAATAACTGAATGTCAGATTATTTTTCCTTTCACCTATAATGCAGTTTCTTCCCCATCAAGAAAACAAGAAATTCTTTAAGGAAAAAAATAATCCAATGATGCCAGAGGGAGGGTTCCTATTCATGCTCAGAACATGTTTCTTTCTTCTCATTCAACAGTATTTCCTCTTTATTTGACATGGTACACCACTGATATAGCACTGTTAGGGGGAGAACCACAATTATATCATCATCCTAGGAAAAGCAGAAGTAGTTTTTCTTTGACATGTTTACCTTGTTGGAATATATTCTGCATGTCATGCATTGTAAATATTCAGATTCACTTCATGGTTAATAACCATGCCACAGCTTCCTTGTTTTCAAAATGATTCTAAGCAGGTACTGAAAGAAGGAAAGGAGAGATGTGTTGCAACACTATTAGGTGAAAAAAGGCCATAGCTATCTATTTGTGCATGACTCTGGTACTGTTGGTTACTTACTGTCATCTGAATAGCTTCTGTGGGAAAGCTGAATGTGGGATATAGACCTCAAAATACATATTAAGCTGGGATTCTAAAATCTGGGGACACAGATAGAACAGCTCATGTTACTAACCCAAAGTCAATAAAATTGCCTTCCCCTGATGATTTGAGGCTGCTGAATTCCAACATCTGCAAGCCAGCTAGGGAAAACCAGGTGAAGAAATGTATTTACTGCAGAAAAAAATATTGCTCATTTTTCCTTTATCTTTACTAAAAATGAGTGCGATAACATAAATTAGGATTTATGAAGAAAAATTTCGTGTGGCTCATGTAATTCACACACTTATGTTGAGCCCAGAGCTAAAATTTATTTTTGTATAAATGCTTTTTTCTTTTCCGTTATTATACAAAAAATTTGAGTATCTTTTTTTATTATTAATGTTTTCAGGTCCCTAAATTCAGCATTATATAGGTGTGACTACATTTGATATTGAAAGGATGATCTCTTCAAATAGTAATTTAAATACTTTGATAATATAATATTGTTATTCAGTGTTTTGTCTAAGTTTAAAAAAAAGTTTTAGAAAGAACTGTCAGTTTACTGCTTCATTCTAGTCATTTGCATGTCAATTATTTTGCTTTTGAATTTAAAATTTTGAGTGTTGGTAAAAATAAACTATTAGTCTGCTCTTTAAAGTCCATCTTGTAACGAAATCACATGTACATAAAAGATTATAAAAGTACATATATAGTCTCCAGGTTAGTTGGAATTCTGGGCACATTATTTTTACAACTAAAATAAGTGGCATCGTAGTTGTTAATACCTTAATTTACTTACTAAAAATACATGAGTTGCTGGTAATGATCCATATGGTGCCCTTGAACACACCCTTGAACGCAGTCTTGTAATTCTGCAAAGAAAATCTGTTGTTTGAAAGTAATTTTTTTTCCCTTCAATACTTGTTGATCAGTTCCTCACTTCTTTAAAGTAACATTTAAAAAATTAGTCCTATTATCAAAACCCAGCTCTATTACAGTCACTAAACTCATGCTGCATGCAGGGATTTGAAGTTTCTCCTAGAAGAAACAACTTACTTCAAATTAGATCAGGTGCTGTCACTGTCAACACACAATAAATATCAGCAGGCTGTAGGGCCATTAGGTTCTTGCAGCTGCAAAGTATAATGATTTTGTTCCTCAGCATGAAGCTCTAGTTAAAGTAATTAAACTTGAGATTTATGTGTAGGAGAATAAGAAGTCATAGTGAGAGGCTGATTGGAAGAATGAGTGTGGTTGAATGATTTCTATGAGTATAAAGATAGCTGAGTCTTGTTTAAAGTGATATGGGTATGTATAGGAATCTAATAAGCAATAATTGAAGTAAACTGAAACATTAGCATATATGGGTGTATGTGTAATTTCTAAGTATCTGTCTAAGTACTGAAATCTTTAATTGAAGAAAATTACTTTAAAAATTATCCTTGTAACCACTTTAAAATATAGCACAAAGATACTAAATGTTTTAAATTTAATATTGAATGTCTCATTATGGAGATGTGGTGAAAAATATGCTTCATTTCTCTTGCCCCCTTGCTTTTCTTAGAAAAACAATCATTTGAATTAGGAACCTAGGGGAAAAAAAATACAAACAACAGAACTGAGGGTATTACAGTGAAGAAATTAAGGAATTAATAAAAAAGACAAAATATATTTTCTAAAGGACTAGTAAGCGTGCAAAGGACATAATAGTGATCCATTGGCCATAAAAAATTACTAGTAAAGGATAAACAATTCCCAAGGAATGAAGTTTCTTTGGTGTTTGTCTTTGAGACTTTTACCCTTTTTGGATTATGTTTACATCTATATCCCTTTTTTTCTTATATATAGAAATATATATTATATACACATATATGCATATGTAAACATATATTATATATAATGTTTATATCTAGAAGGAACTTTTATAATCAGATTTTGCATTACCACTGTGGTTTTTTTTGTTTGTTTTAATGTAGGTGCTATTTTCTGTGGGGTATTGCACACAGTTTTGTGTTGGATTTTTTCTTGTGATGCAATTTGAGAATTTCTATTTGTCGTTTGATTCTCAGGATAATATTTATTTACAATTTCAAAAATGAAGAAGCAGCCTGTTCGTGCTCTGTATAATAACCAATACAGACATGATAATTTGTGACAAAATATGTGATACATATTCATTAAATACTTTCTCTACATTATTATTATTACATTGACAGCAGGCTCAAGATAGGTCTGCACAGGGAAAATGAGTGTGGCAATTAATTGCCTAAACATAGTTATCGGGTTCTATTTGATCACATCACAGGCCCTAAAGTATTCAACATATGCAGATGTGGTTGGCAGACATGTGATAGGGCCTACAAGACACCTGCATCATTACAGAACATCAATCGGCTTGGAAGGAAATAATTAAGAATACTTCAAATTACGTTGGATGCATGTTTGACCAAGTGAATCCCTGCCTGGTTGTGGGTCACCAGTAACTGACTTGCAGTAGTGTGGGTAAGCAACATACACTTCCATGAGTTAGATCATATTTTTGATCTGAAGTAACAACCAAGTTTTTGAGTATAATTCAGCTGTAGAAATCTATGCTTAGCACAATGCTAATGCTAATAGTTATTTATACATACAAACAAATTTCTAAGGTAGCTGTCTAGGATCTTGCACTTTTTTTTAATTCACTACACCTTCTACAATTTGAGTCTAGTTGTGACATTAAAAATGGGTGTCATGCCATAGTATGACACACTCAACCAGCTTGCCATATGGTGCCCTGACCCATTTAAATCAGACCGTCTACTAAGCTTTTCTAATAAAACCAAAACCAAAAAATCCAGCCAAACAAACAAAAAACCCCACAGAACTACAAAACTACATAATACACTTCAGGGTAAGCATTCATCAGATCATAGACTCACATTCTGAGCATATTCCAAAATAAAGACACATTGACAGTGAATTCATATTCTCTCATCAGTTTAATTCTACTGCTGAACTATCACAAGCTCCAGAAGAGAAATGTAGAATAGGCTAAAACAAAATTCAAATAAAAATATATTAATCATGGCATTAATTTCCAAGAAGATTTTTTTCTTGTTTCTACTAAAGCGTTGATAAAAATGCTTGTTTTATCTTACTCTTAACTCACTAAGATCATCCTCTTAGACCTCTTGAATAGATATTTAATATAGGAGAAGAAAAAAATAGTAATATAGTTATTTGCATAAGTAAATACCTTTTCTTTTGGATCTAAATATAATAAAACTCTGTGTTCAGATTTACTGTTCTCAATTTCTTCACAAAAATATATTGACATTGTTCTGGCTCTTATTTAGACTGATGCCCTGAAAAAAGAAAACCTTATAAAAGACATTCCTGCCCCCTCCAAGGGCCACAAAGTGATATTTCTTTTTTTGTTCTCTAAAAATCTACTTAAAAATATCAAACAATTGTTGTTTAGTCAAACAATGCTATTAATATGCATGGGATCCTTCAGGCATTTGCATTTTCATCCATAGAGACTCTATTTTACCTTCAAAGCATGTAAATCTTTTTATTTCTTTCCAGGGGAAAAAAAAATAAAAGTATGACTTGTTCAAAACCTGAGAAAGCTTTGTAATAAACCTCAGAGATGGAGAAGTCCAATTTCCTTTAAAAAAAGAAAAGACAGAAAAAGGAAATAAAATCCTTTTCAAGCAGAAATTCACCTCACGACCTACCTTTCTTTTAGTAAAGCCAGTGCTTACTAACAATTGCAAGATTTCCAGCTGTTAATGAATAAAATAGTTCCTCTGCATTATGTTCCGTTCATATAATAATCTTATAATTAAGAGTTATTATTATTGAGGTTCTCAGCTAGCGATAACAGAGTATATATGGGAAATCAGAGAGGGCGAAAAGCAGGGAAGATTTCTTTTTTACTCAGACATAAATTAACATTACCAGAAATACCTAAAAGAAAGCAAAATATTTTCAATTTTCAGCTAAATATCTGTCAATCTTTACAAATGTGGAAATATACAACTATTTAAATGAATGATGCAATACCTTTGCCACTATGGTATTTGAAGAGGTTTTCTAAAGATGAAGGATCTCACTCAGAATGGCTTTGGATTTTTTGTTGTAGGGCACTCACTGGGTTTTTACTTCCTTGTGACATTCTGAAAAGTAAGTTCTTTTTGAATAATGCCACAGCCAACAAATATTAAATCTGCTCAGCATAAGGAATTCTGGATTTTCAGAAAATACATGGAGTTGAGAAAAAAAAACCCTTCTCACTAATTTTCAGTTAAACTGAAATTATCTATGCAGACAAACTGTGCAGGATTCGTTTTATGTTATTTTATATGTTTCTGAGTTTAATATCTAACTGGAGATAGCCAATTTAGCCTTCCTTTCCATTCAATGGAAAGAGATAAGTCCCTAAAAAATAAATCTCATCCTGAATTAGGTACATAACAGAAATCAGTTGAATCATAGTTTGGAATTTATTCATTATTTATTTTAAAGGTTATTCACTATTCATTAAAGACACAAGTTTATAGTCAGATGCCTCTATTTTGGGCACCTAACTCACAGCAGGTCGAGTCCATTAGTTATGCCTACCAAGACGCAACAAGGACCTAAGAAATACATGTAGCCCTATGATTTTCTCTGACTTGGGTTTGTTGTTCTGCGAATATATGGTTTACAGAATCTTACTACTAGTGTCCTAAAAATACTTTTATGTTTTTCCAGGCAGAGAGAAGACCTCAGTTGTATGATACGCCTTTTCCCTAGACACTATGGTTTTGGAACATTCTTTTTGCTGTAAGTTGGCCATGCTGCAAAGGTCTTTAAAAGTCTCTCATAACTGATTTCCATTTGTAAAGCTATTAGAGATGCAAGGATATTATTGAGGGTCTGAGTTTGTTCCAGTGACAGAAAATAGTTCATAGGATGGTTGAACTACAGGGTCCTGATTTTTGCAGCCAGTGAGTTGACTGTAACAGAGTCTAGAGTATTTTAAAATTAAACTCAGTTTCCTGTGGAATTTTACTTGAGCTACCTGTCCTTAATAAGAGCTGTGATGTGAGTGCTCATATTTCACCAACAGTTCTTCCAAAACATACATATATCTCAATATTACTGAAAGATTGCTTGCTTGAGAGCTGTTTCCCTCTTTGTAAATACAGTCAGCAACTGCAAGGAAAACATGCCTGCATGATACAGCATGTTATCATGGAATTGCCAAGCAGTATGCTGAGACTAGGTCAGCTAAAACTTACCAGCGTTTTAAATAGCAAACTGTCAAGTGCCACTGTAAATGCACAGAACTTGTGTTATCACTAAGCAGTATGTTGTGGTTCAGCCCCAGTCAGCAACTAAACACCACGCAGCTGCTCGCTCACTCCCCCCACCCCTGTGGGATGGGGGAGAGAATCGGAAGAGCAAAAGAAAAACAAACCAAACTTGTGTGTTGAGATAAGAAGAGTTTAATAAAATAAATTAATAATTAGAATAATAATGATTATGAAAATAATAACAATGACAATATAATAAAAAGAAAAAGGGAAAAAGGGGGAAAAAAACAAACCCACAAATGATATGACCACTCACCACCCACCGACTGACACTGCCCCTCCCTGAGCTGCGATTGCTGCCTCCCTCCCCCGGCCAGCCCCTCCCAGGTAACATACTGGGCATGACGTTACATGATACGGAATATCCCTTTGGCCAGTTTGAATCCCCTCTCTCAGCTGTGCCCCCTCCCCTCCCGGCTTCTTGTGCACCCGGCAGAGCATGGGAAGCTAGAAATGTTCTTGACTACTGTAAGCACTACCCAGCAACTGCTAAAACATCTGTGTGTTATCAACATTGTTTTCATAGTACTTCCAAAGCACAGCACTATTCCAGCTGCAGTGAAGAAAATTAACTCTATCCCAGCTAAAACCATGACACAGTATCACCAACGTATCAATACTTTATGAATTATTTTCTTCATCAAATGTAAGCTTTGATTATTTCCCATAAAATCAATAAAATTAGCCCTTTTTAAAATAATTCTACTATATATGTGTATAGATGTAAAAGATACAAATTATTTTTAAGGGTGTAAATTTTAAAAAGCTCCATGGTGATGTAAGATCATTAAAGTCTTTTAAAGTTTGGAGGAAATTAGACTCCTTAATTTGTTTAAGAGATATTAAAATCCTTTCCTGATATTTTTAACTCAGTTTTAAATTATTTTCTAGTCTTAATCTGATTGTTTGCTAAAGAATATGACATGTTAAACCCTTTTATTATAATTAGTGTAATGTATCTTCATATATTGAAAGTCTTGATCCACTAGGGAAGTTGAATAACCATCTTTAAGGTCCAGCTTGATATCAAATATTGATAATTTCAGACATTATGGTGTGGTTCTGAGAGCAGTAAATGAGTGCTGCTTATATGGTTATATGGAAAGAAAATAGGTCACTAAAGCACCTCAAAGCTCATTAAGTTTGTATTTCATAAAAAAAAAATCAAGAACTTTCTTGTGAACTTTATAATAGGACTTTTTAATAAGCCTACCTGTTCCCTGTTAGTCAATGGTTCAATGTCCAGATGGAGACTGGTGACAACTGGTGTCCCTCAGGGGTCCATACTGGCACCAGTACTGTTTAACATTTTCATCAGTGACTTAGTGGGATCATGTCTATCCTAAGCAAGTTTGCAAATGACACCAAGCTGAGCAGTGCAGTTGACACTCCAGGAGGATGGGATGTCATCCAAAGAGATCTGGACAAGCTGAAGAGGTGGGTCTGTGAGAACTTCTTGAGGTTCAACAAGACCAAGTGCAAGGTTCTGCATGTGGGTCAGGGCAACCCCTGGTACCAATGCAGGCTGGGGAATGAAGGGATTGAAAACAGCCCTGGAGAGAGAAGGGCTTGGGGGGTACTGGTGAACAAAGAGCTGGACATGAGCCAGATATGTGTGCTCACAGCCCACAAAGCCAGTCAGATCCTGGGCTGCATCAAAAGCAGCATGGCCAGCAGGTTGAAGGAGGTGATTCTGCCCCTCTGCTCTGCTCTGCTTTGGTGACACCCCACCTGCAGTGTTGCGTCCAGCTCTGGAGCCCTCAGCACAAGAAGAACATGGACCTGTTGGATTGGGTCCAGAGGAGGGCCACAAAAATGATTTGAGGGCTGGAGCACCTCTCCTATGAGGACAGGCTGAGAGAGTTGGGGTTGTTTAGCCTGGAGAAGAGAAGGCTGCAGGGAGACCTTATTGCAGCCTCCTAGTACTTAAAGGACGACTGTAGGAAGGATGTGGGCAACCTCATTAGCAAGGCCTGTTGTGACAGGACAAGGGCTAATGGTTTTAAACTAAAGGAGGGTAGATTTAGACTGGATATAAGGAAGAAGTTTTTTACTATGATGGTGGTGAGACACTGGAACAGGTTGTCCAGAGTGGTGGTAGATACCCCATCCTGGAAACATAAAATGTCAGGTTGGACGGGGCTCTGAGCAACCTGATCTAGTTGAAGATGTCCCTGCTCACTGCAGGGGTGTTGGACTAGATGACCTCTAAAGGCCCCTTCCAACCTAAACCATTCTATGATTCTGTGATTCTATTCTGCATTATAACTCTTATTGCAAAATGCATAGACATACAAATACAAATTAATATATTTCAAAGAAGGTAGTTTTTCATTTCTGAAGTAAATGTTAAGAGATTGTTAATCCAGAATTATCTTGGTACATTAGTTTATGTTTAGCATCAGGTAGCTGTTAGGGTCTTCCTCCAACCACAGTCTAATACTTCTTTTAGTTATCTCCTCCCCTTAGAAGAGGGTAGCAATTAGCTGTCAGGATTTTATTACTTCCAAGAAAGGAACTGATCTTTCTTGGCAAACTGCTTTTGGAATGAATCAGGACCTCTCTAAAGGAGCACCTTTTTCCCTTGAAATTGTCTTGGAAACAGGAACAGTGACTGTTAGGGTGGTTCTGGTTCACTTAACTGTGGACAGTGGGAATCACAGAAGAGGGCACAAGTCTGAGATATTGACCACACAAGGACTGATCAGAAGTCACTTTCCCCAGGTCATATCTGACATCAGTACTGATATACATGGCACTTCAGTGCAGGCTTGGTCTGTATTTTCAAGAAGGCAGCTGCAAGACCTCTGACAAAATATGTAGGAGAGTGTGATATGTCTCTTGTTATTCAAGCCTATTCTGTAACTCAATGAAAGGCAGCCTTGTCCTACAGTGGCCAGGTATTGTCAGTGAATGTTGTTTGTCTGTATTTGTGGTGCTGCTGGTGTACAAAACACCTTCTCAAGTGGCTGCCTCCATACCCTCCCATGTATAACTCATGCCTTTGTCTGATGTCAAACTTCTTCACTTTGTCTTCCCCATAGTTCTATACTCTTTTTTCAAAGCATGTTTCTTTCTCTTCCCTTGTCTTTTCCACCATTTTCTTTCTAAAGATGGCAGATTTTCCTCTCTTACAACATAATAAGTAGAATCCCAAAGTTAGTTTTTCATACTCTACAGTTACAGGAATATTCTTACATGAAAACCAAAGTTGTTTCTTACTCTACAGGAAGGAGACTTGCTCTATCTTGGGATATATGCCTTCCTGTGGACTGTGGCAAGGAGAAGTATTAGAGATGATGATAAATAGCATAGGAAAAACAAGCAATGGAAGGCATGGGTCATGTGTTTAGGGATACAAGGAATGTAGAAATAGGTCTGCTAATGTTTAGGAGTCAGTGTCAGAAATTCTGACATTATCTCATGTCTGAAAAATAAAGCAGTCCTATTTTTCTTTCTCAGATTTTCAGATTTGCTGAGGCTGGTGACAAAAGCTCAGGGCACCTTTCATGTCCCCATGAAATACGTTGGTGCTCAGAGAGAAAATAAAGCTGATACTCGCCATCAGGTTTGACATATGAATTCATTGAGTGTAGGTGTCAAGGTTCTGGTAGAAGGGGGCTGCAGTGGGTGGCCTCTGTGGGAGGAGGCCAGAGCTGTCCCATTCCAGACACAGATGGTTCCAGTCAGCTACTATGGACCTACTGCAGGATGCAGCTGAACCCATCAGCCAAGCTGGTGATGCCTCACTTCAGAAAATGCTTTAAAAAGGGCAAAAAACACTGCATAGAAGCTGTGAGAGAGATGAATGAGAAATAATGTGAAACAATCCATCAGACACCAAGGTCAGAGAAGAAGGAGGGGAAGGACGTGGTCTATGGCAGAGACCATGCCGGAGCAGATATCCACTGCAGCCTGTGGAGGAGCCATGCCAGAGCAGTTGTATATTTCCTGAAGGAACTGAAGATATGGAGACCCCATGCTAGATCAGATTTTCTCATGGGAACTGTGGCATGTGGAGGAGCTATGCTGCAACAGAATTTTTGCTCAGGAGCTGCAGCTTACGGAGAGGATCAATGTTGGAGCAGCAGAAAGGTGCGAGGTGGAAGGAGTAACAGAGAGAAACTTCTGTGTATTGACCATAATCCCCCATCCCAACTCCCTCCCCTCCTTGTTGCTTGCTGTGGGGGAGGTAGAGGAGGGAAAGATGGTATTTTAATGTTTGTCTTTGCTTCTCACTAGTCAAATATATTTTAATTGACAATAAATTAAATTAATTTCTCAAAGTCGAGTCTGTTTTGCCTGTGATGGTAATTGGTAAGTGATTTCCCTGTCTTCACCTCTACCCATAAGCTTACGCATCCTATTTTCTTCCCTGTCTTGCTGAGGAGGGGGAGTGAGTGGTCTTTGGCTGTATACCAAGGCTAACCCACCACAAGGTATGGCGCTGGTCATCCTGTAGAAAGTCTCAAGACCATTTCTTTCATTGTCGTGAGTTGTCATCCTTTTTTCCCTTCCCCAAAATCAGAAATTTCAGCTTTTCATGAATGACTGCTGCGGTAGCATAGGTGTGAATAATGAAGGGCAACAGCTATCTGGGCCTCTGGCAGGGGTTATGCAGCTGTGCTGCATGATATGAAAGTTGCATTTGGCATTGGATATCTACTAGAAGGGGCTTTACATGGTGCCCCTTACCTTTACTATTATAGATAATAGTGAAAATTATAACTTTCATTAACCTTGGCCAGCATTCTATGAATTAAGAGAATAAGATATTCAAGTCTAAAATAAAAGACATTCTAAAGAGACCTAGTGACCACATGAATAATGTTTAATTAGCAGACGTATAAAGCTTATAAAGGATTGGCATTCATCTTACAATTACAAAAACATTGTCATGCACAAAACTGGGACTGTATTGGTTGCCTTTGTCCTTTTTTTTTTCCTCCTGAAACTCAGTCTACTTTGCTGTGTATTACTGGGTTCTCCAGAGTAATCATATTAATTAAATGAGGTTTGCAAGGCTGAGATCAATAATTTCTATATGAAAAAAAAGGTATCTGTAGGAAATACTGATTTACATTTCTAAGATAAAATGACAGAGAACAGAGGAAACCATAAAACACTGAAAATGACCTTTTAAATAAACCATGACTGAAATAAAAGTTTGTGTCATTTGAAAACCATTAACATTTCATGGATGTGCAAGCAAGATAAGGTAGTGTTATGAGGTAATCAGATGAGGTAATCACATATTAGGACAAAGCAATGAGTCAAGAAACAATTTTTCTTCTTGTGCTGCCCTGAAAATTTGCCAGGCTAGGTCTATGAACTCTGTAGGAGGTACCCCACCACTCTGAGTTTATTCAGTTTACTTTACACAACTAAGTGCAAATCAGTTTACATGTGTTAACACTTGTCTTCCTGGGCAGCAAGGACAGGGACAGGATTTGTCGCTATGCAACATCATTATAATTACCCATTTAATAGTAAGGATACCACAAATGACTTATTTGGGCTCAAGAAGGTCCATTGCAAAAAAGCTGAGATAATTTTCCATAGCTCATTTTAGGATAAGTGATGGCTTGGACTAAATTCTACATCTTTGAGAAATGCTGTGCTCTGACTACTATGAACACAATAACTTTTCTGTAGAAGTTTGAAGGCCCCACAATAGCACTTTTTGTTTATCACTCCTGTGCTCATTTTGGTATTCCCACAGAGATCCTGGGTAGATGAGGGAGGTTTGTGTCTGGGTCACATACTTTAGAATCTTACAATAAAAATTACTGGCAGCTTCATGAAATTCAAAGAGTTCTGTGTTCTGTCTTATTAAATGTTTATCACAGTACTGGTTTTTACATGAAATTAATTTAGAAAATATTTCTTGATTACCCTTATTCTCACTGTGGGAACACAGATTATATCTGACTTCAAATGAAAGAAACATTTGTTTGCAGTTACTGACGAAAAGTTATCTCTTAGATTTGCAGTGCTAGCATACTCATTTGGCTCTTATTTTATGCAAGGCAATAATTGAATTTATTCTCTGTGAAGCTGGAGTTTTCAGGGCATGCATTAAGTTACACAGTGAAACAAACAAAAACATTTGACCAAAAGCTGTATGCATTGCTAAGTATAATATACAAGTAATACTTTATTTTTTTCAGTTAGTTATAATTTCATATGAAAGCTGTAACAAAAATAATGAAAAATCATAGTGAGAAAGAAGAGAGTTATTAAAACTGGAATGAGACCTATGGCTTTCCTGATAACTTGTAGATTTCAAAATTTCATAAATTAAACTAAAAAAATATATAATCCCAAAATGGACAAACTTTAGGAGCAGAGCTGAAATATTGCTATCCCTTGTAAAGAAAATTCAGTGACATGAGTTGTCAGGCACAGCAGGGGCTGGTGTCTCTCTGGGGACAGGGAGAAGCAAGGGCTCCCCAGAAGGGTCAGGCAGGGCAGGGTTGGAAGCCAGAGCCCATCCCACTAGCTCAGCAGGTTAGCCGAAGGACACTGGGGCAATCTCAGCCCTGGGGATAGGGATGTTGAGTGGCCGGCTTGGACATGTGTCATGATCTACTGTTGGGTTGAACAATTTGGCAGAGGTTAAACCCCCTTGCTTTCCAACCAACCTCAGGTAGCTCTGGATGGCTGGGGACAGCTGGACTTATCTTCTGATTAACTCAAATGTTTTATCGTAACTAAGTTCCTTTTACATTCTCGGAAAGAGAATTGAGACACAAAATGAAGTCAAGCACCAGGTCACTTTATTTGGCCAAAAACAAGTATGCAGGGGAGAAAGAGAGAAAATGAGAAAGGGAGAGAGAGAGAGTTGTGATAGCTACCACCATGGATCTGTGGTACCCCATTGGTCCAATGTATCTTTGAATCTGGTGGGAGAACTTCCCCCTTCCCCCTTCCCCCTTCCCCCTTCCCCCTTCCCCCTTCCCCCTTCCCCCTTCCCCCTTCCCCCTTCCCCCTTCCCCCTTCCCCCTTCCCTTCCCACAGGTCTCTGCTGGTTTCACCTTTTATAGCCTTGTTCTCAGAACAATTTTGCATACCCACGCCTCCCATTCAGCGATGGGGACGCATGCCCAGTACCGTCACTAGAGGGTCTAGAGGGTCTGAGTCCCCCACATGTGGTCAGTCAACCCTGGGCCCAGGTGCATGCACAGAGGACTAGGGCCATGTGCTCTGAGGCAACAGGATGCACATGTGTTCCTGTTGGGTCAAACTGTCCTGGTTGCCGTGGCAACTGTCCTGCTTGGTTGCCATGGTGGTTAAACTGTCCTAGTTGCCTTGGCGGCTAAAGCAGTCCTACCAACAACGCTGAGACAAGTTTCTAGTCCCTTACAACATGCACCTGCATGTGGGCCCTGCTCAGTGGGTCCACGGCTGGGCAGGGCAGGGCTGTGGGGAGCTGGAGACCATCTGTGCTGTGGCATTACTAAGAAGGGGATGATTAACCTGGGGGAATGAAATGGAGCCTGGGTTATGGGCAGCATGGAGATAGTCCTGGGCCAGTCTGGACAAGGACAGCAATCACAGAATTAGAGAGTGGTTGAGGTTGGAGGGCACCTCTGGAGGTCATCTTGTTCCTGCTCCTGCTCAAGGAGGTTCACTTGTAGCAGGTTGCCCTGCACCATGCCCAGACAGCTTTTGAAGACCTCCAGGACCTCCAACCTCTCCCAGTGCTCAGTCACCTTTGCAGTAAAAAAGAAATATTTCCTGATATTCAAAGGGAACTTCCTGTATTTCAGTTTGTGCTTATTGCCTTTGGTCCTGTCACTGTGCACCTCTGAAAAGAGCCTGGCTCCACCTTCTATGCACCTGTTTTTATTTTCCTTTTATTCTGAATTCAGAAATGAAAGTTTCAATTGACTTGGAACTAATATTTTTTAACTTGCTTTTTAATGTCACTGAACCCAAAGTGGTATAACCGGTTGATGTACGGCAATGAACAGAGCTTTGACCACGGGCTTTACTATCTTACATCGTAGCATGTAAGACATGGACCTAGATTATTTTTTATCTCATCTTTCAGCTTTGGAAGTGAATCAAAATATTTAAGTATTCAAAAAACATCACTCTTAGACTCTCTCCAACACCATTGCCACTTTTGCTTTTCCTTTCTTTTCATATCTCAGGTACTGCCAAAGCATGTTACCTCTGCTTATTGTTTATAACTTTTCCTTTTATTCATGATTTTCACATATAGAACTCTTGATGAACCTAGTTGTTTTTGTATCATCTCCTCATCTGAACTCCTTACTTCTCAATACTTTCATTTCACTAATGTCAGTCTTAAGAAAAAGATACTGTCACATTCAAAGCTACCAAAATTAGAGTGTTCAAATCATCGAGGGCGATTCAAAACACTTTTCAAAGTAACACAGAGGAGTTCACACTTTGCCAGGGGAAATGGTGAATCTTTCCCATTTTATCTGAAGCAAGAAAACATCCATTACCAAAAAAACCCCCAAAACCTAGAGAAAATAATATAAATATTTCATAGCAATCAATATTAAAAAAAGAAAATTATAAAGTTATTTTTATACTGCCAAGAAACCTCACTGTGTTTTCTTATTTCAACAGGTAAGCTACTGTATTGGATTCAGTTAATAAGATTTTGCTGTGAGGAAAGACCAGGAGTGGTCCCATGCTAGGCAGAGTTGGTTTAAGATGACTCCAGCAGACCCACCATGGGATGCAGCTGAACCCCTTAGCCAAGATGGTGGTGCCTCCTGGGAAACAAGGACAAAAAATGCTACACAACAGCTGTGTGAGAGAGGAATGATTAAACAAATAATTTGAAACAATCTTGCAGAAGCCATGGTGAGAGAAGCAGCATGAGGAGATGCTTCAGGCACAGTTTCCCTTACAGAAGACTAGAGTGAAGCAGGTTATCCCCATGCAGGCCATGGAGAGGGCCATGGTGGAGCAGATGTCCACACTGTAGCCTGTGGAGGATCCTACAGCAGAGCAGATGGATATGTCCTGAAGTAACCTGCAACCCATAGAGACCCCACGCCAGAGCAGGCTCCTCTCAGGGACCATGGTCATGGAGAGGAGCCAACGCAGGAGCAGGTTTTCTGGCAGGATCTGTGACCCTATGGGGGACCCAAACTGGAACAGTCCATTCCTAAAGGACTTTACCTCATGGTAAGGACCCAAGCTGGAACAATTCTTGAAGAACTGTAACCCATGGGAAGGTTGCTTGCCGGAGAAGTTTGTGAAGGACTACTTGCCATGGGAGGAATTCTATGTTGGAGCAGGAGAAGAGCATGAAGAGGAAGGAGCAACAGAGACAAACTGTTTTGACCACAACCCCCATTCCCCACCCCCCTTGCACCACTTGAGGTGTTGGGTGGAAGGAGGTAGAGGAGCTGGGAATGAGGGAGTGAAGCTAAGCCTGCTAGAAAGAGGATGGGAGCAGGGGAAAGTGTGTTTATTTTTGTCTTTGTTTCTCATCATCCTACTCTACTTTTACCTAACAATAAATGATATTGCTCTTTCCCAGGCTGAGACTGTTTTGCCCGTGATGGTAGTTGGTAAGTGATCTCCCTGTCCTCTCAACCCACAAGCTTTTTCATCTTATTTTTCTCTCCCTCTCCTGTTAAGAAAGGTGACTTAGCAACTGTATGGATGTCTGGCAGCCAACCAAGGTCAAACCCACCATAGCTACCAACCTACCTACTTGAGAAATTAGTTCTTTTCCTAAGATGTGAAATGTGAGTCTAATGCAGATACAAATAAAAATACATAGAAATTACGTCTTCGTGTTTCCATGTTATGACTTCAGCTGCCTTCCAGTTAAGTTTTTAATTACACCTATAGCCCTAGGCATTGCACAACACAGCAGCTGGGGGAATGAATCATGAGATCACAGAGCATGGCTATGGCATTACTTCTTAGTTGACTTTATACAGAAGGCATTTATGTGGGCATGAAAGTTGTTATTGTCATAAGAATCAGCAGGATTATCTGAAGGTCCCTTTAAAAAATTATTGTGTCTGTAATGGGTTAAGTGTTACAAGAAAGGGTTATAGAAATCAGCACGTTTGGGATACATCTTGAATATTAAAGGACAGTCTGCTTAGGGGAAAAAAATCAACCCAAATATGTCACATCTTTTTTGCTTTTTTCTTATCTTGGCTCTTCTTAACAAAGACGTTTTTATGGAAGCAGAGGTTTATTTCATAAGAATTCATCTGCTGCTTCTGTTTATTCCTCCAACTGAAGCCATAGTCCTCTGACATCATGGTCGTTGTCATGACACCTCATCTTGATGTCACAGAAGTAACTCCAAGTAAACACAAACAAAAGAAGAGATTGCTTTTGATTAAAGCTTGTATCCTTCTCCCTACATTAAAAAAAAAAAAAAATCCACCAAATATATATGTTGCAGTAGTGGGAACATTCGTTTATTAGAAAAACTACCAAGAGTTTTCTTGGTATGTGTATCCAATTTTCTGCTCTCTTCCATTGTGACTCAAACTGCAGAGAAGTTAGAACAGATCTTGTGTATTTAATGTTAGCAGTTTCTGCAGTTACCTAAATTAGATTTTGCTCCAAATATACGTTGCTGCAATATACAATGTTGCAATATACAAATATAGTGTACCTATTCTCTCATTAAAAAGAAGGTAACCTGATGCCTATTAGAAGCAAGAAGGATTATATTTCCTACTGAACATTCTAAAACAGTGTTTTACAGGAAAGGATACATTCCGCCCATGGTATTACATATGTAAAAAATATTTCAAATTATATTCTAACAACAGTAAGGAAGGAAGGAAGGCAGGAAGGCAGGAAGGCAGGAAGGCAGGAAGGCAGGCAGGAAGGAAGGAAGGAAGGAAGGAAGGAAGGAAGGAAGGAATAGAATTCCCATAACAGAGAAGACTGATCTGAACTTCCCCTCTTCTACTTAAATGTCCACATCACCTGTTCAGATCACAGCATCACAGAATCACAGAATGGTAGGGGTTGGACCAGACCTCTGGGGATCATCTTGTCCAAACCTCCGCTTGAGCAGGCACAACTAGAGCAAGGGGGCACAGGGCAGCATCCAGGCGGGTTTTGAATATTTCCACGGAAGGAGACTCCACAACCTCCCTGGGCAGCCTGTTCCACTGCTCTGGCACCCTCACAGGAAATAATTTTTTTTCTCATGTTTAAGTGGAACTTTCTGTGTTCCAATGTGTACCCATTGCCTCTTGTCTTGTCCTTGGGCACCACTGAAAAAAGTCCCACTCCTTTTAATGCACCCCAGGATACCATTGGCCTTCTTGGCCACAAGGGCACATTGCTGGCTCAGGGTCACCTTGCTGTCCACCAGCACTCCCAGATCCTTCTCAACAGAGCCACTTTCCAGTAGTTCAGCCCCCAGCCTGTACTGGTGCATGGGGTTGTTCTTCCCCATGTGCAGGACCTTGCACTTGCTCTTGTTGAATTTCATCAGTTTCCCCTCAGCCCAGCTCTCCAGCCTGTCCAGGTCTCGTTAGATGGCAGCACAGCCTTCTGGTGTATCAGCCACTCCTCCCAGCTTGGTATCATCAGTGAACTTGCTGAGGGTACACTCTGTCCATTCATCCAGGTCATTGATGAATATGTTGAACAGGACTGGACCCAGCACAGACCCCTGGGGAGCACCACTAGTGACAGGCCTCCAGCCAGACTCTGCTCCATTGATCACGACCCTCTGAGTTCTGTTGTTGAGCCAGTTCTCAATCTACCTCACTGTCCACTCATCCCACCCACACTTCCTTAGTTTGCCTGTGAGGAGGCTATGGGAGACAGTATCGAATGCCTTACTGAGGTCAAGACAGACAACATCCACTGCTCTCCCTTCATCGACCCAGCCAGTCATGCCATCACAGAAGGCTATCAGGCTGGTCAAGAATGACCTCCCCTTGGAGAATCCATGTTGACTATTTCTGATAACCTTGTTTTCCTGTACATGCCTGGAGATGACCTCCAGGATGAACTGCTCCATCACCTTTCTGGGGGTGGAGGTGAGGCTGGCTGGTCTATAGTTCCCCAGGTCCTCCATTTTGCCCTTTTTGAAGATTGGAGTGACATTTGCTGTCCTCCAGTCCTTGGGCACCTCTCCTGTCCTCCATGACCTTTCAAAGATTATGGAGAGTTGCTTGTCACGAACATCCACCAGGTCCTTCAGCGCTCATGGGTGCATCCCATCAGGGCCCATGAATTTGTGAGTTGTCTGGTATTCAAAACTAAAACCAAAAAGAAATCACATCTGCAATCTCAAACTATTTTACAAAGGAAGAGGTTTCCCAGTTGACCTTATACCTTTACCTATTGGAAATCCAAAGTAGCTGATAACTCTTACGTATCACTTATTATAGCACAGGCCTCTCGTAACACAGTTCAATAATCAGATAGCCACTTTGATGAAAAAAGTTGTTTCATATTTAATTTATAGCAGGAATTTTTACATCTATTTCATATATTTGTTGTTTTTTGTTATCTGTTTAAAGTTATTAAATTATTTAAAAACAAATACAGTATTTTTAGAAAAAAATACTAATATCTTTAAGGTGAAAAAAAAAAAATCATTGCAGAATTTGTAGAATATACTGCAATAAGAAACACTCTTCTAAATGTGGTCAACAGTCTGGAGATGATGGCAGAATTTTATCTTATACTGCAGTGTCCAGAACAAACAGAAAGACCTTAAAAGTGGGTAACCAATTAATATCATTAACAAGATCCTAGATCAAGTACTAAAATGCAGCTGTCTTTAATGACAAGGTAACATGTAGATATGCAGCAGTACAGTACAGACTATGAGAGTGATCAGTTCTGTATAGCAGAGTCTGAAGCAGTGTAACTACTTATTTTTGTTGTAGCCTTATGAAGCCTTACTTCAAAGACAGCTCTGGTTATGCTATCAGTTGTGGGAAGCTTCATGTAATTGTTGCTCCACAATTCTTTTATCACTGATTAATCATTAATGTGTGCAGCCCTGGGTCCTCTAGTACTGTCTTGTTCCTGTGTTTTTAAGGCAGCTGCTATTTTACACTGTCAGTGGCTGTCAGTAAGAAAGATGCCCAGAGCAAACTAAAAGTTAATTAATTCTATGTAAATAAGGGGTCTCTTATCAATTTGATACTAATAAAACTCTCAATTTAAACTATTTAACAAGTCTTTAGCAGTATCAGTGTTGTGGGTTAACCTAGGCCCAATAAAATGTTTTTGAAAATTATATAAGAAAATTCTTAAAAATTGTGTTTAAACACTAGAAGCAATACATCTACTGTAGCATGTTGCACATCCTTTACTACCTTACATATCACTTTGGTTAATCCTGTAAAATGTGTTCATCTGATTCGTGTCAATATGGAACAATGCTAGAGTCACACGGTGAAGTGTGACCCTCTAACATTTGACCATTCTGTTTGTGCTTGTGTAACTGAGGGCCGTTCAATTGACTTGTTAACTGTCTTAATGGTTGGAATGTTGATTGGCGATTTGTTAAGTTAATTGTTAAGAAAGAATTTTAGTTAGGAGTAGAAACTAATGCCTGAGAATTTTAACAAGATAATAAATAATGCTTAGGCCAGACAAGAGGGCATTAGCAATGAATGCTGCATTGACAAGAAGCCTCCTAAAAAGATACAATTCAGTAGAACTTCAAGGACTAACAGTGGAAACATCCTGCTACAAAGGAGAGTGCCAAGATAAGGGAAGACCACAAATCAGCCAGTAGTGATAACAGGGAAATTCTTGGCTCAGAAGGCGCTGAAGCATGGAAATTGGGGGAAAGGTAATTCCGGCAGGGGGAGATTGCGACCACCGACCCAATTCAGGACCAAAAAGACTTGCCCCCTTGCGGGCTAATCTACATGGCAAGCGTGGCTAATTTAACTACGGCTAACCAACGGCTAACCAACGGCAAGCGCGATGCTTAGCACTGACCACTGAGTGTAAACTTAGGCGTGTTTTTACTAATTGTTATTAATTAAGTAACTGAATATAAACCCTGTAATTTTGTATGACGGGATGCACGTTAGGCGGAAGGATCCCCCGTGCATCCAGCGCTGCTTGTTTGTCTCTATTCAATAAATTGTAAACTTTAATTGAAATTCCGTTTAAGGCTAAATTAATTATAACAATCCTGAGGTTGGTACCTAGCCTGCATACCATTCTCTCATACAGACCTTTTCCGTCTTGCCATAGATACTGAGCAGGGTGCAGTGCTCTCCACCATGACAGATTGTCTGTAATGTAACCCACTTTATTTATTTACCTATTTATTTTGTGATTTTGGTTTTGAACAACTCTGATCAGAGCTGCAGTCAGAACAAAAATGACCTTGTTTGTCCTTGAAGTGACTTGAAGTGACTCCATATGTGGTCAGTCAACCCTGGGCCCAGGCACATGCTCAGAGGACTAGGGCTATGTGCTTTGAGGCAACAGGATGCACATGTGTTCCTGTTGGGTCAAACTGTCCTGGTTGCCGTGGTGATGAGGCTTTGATGGTTAAACTGTCCTGCTCTGTTGCTGTGGTGGTGGTTAAACTGTCCTAGTTGCCATGGCGGCTAAAACTGTCCTGCCAACAATGTTGAGACAAGTTTCTAGTCCCTTACACCAGGCTGGGAGCAAGGGGAGGTGTTAGTTGCAATGTTAAAACTATAACCTGGCCCAAAGGGACCTGGGTGGAGATTGTAATGGTTCTGCCTTTAAATTGATGAAAACTGTGATTTGAGTTGCATGTTATAGGAATTGCTACAGCAGGAACCACCCAAACCAATGGAGGACAAGCCTTACAAGATGCAGCACAAGCGCAGCAGTGACCTGACCTGAGCTGGCTTTGGTGCCCAGTAACTCCACACAGCACACCACCTCTCCTGTCCTGAGTGACCACCAGAACAGATGGAGCCCAAACTCATGCACTAAATGAACTCAATGGATATTTTGTGGACATTTGTGGATGCTCTACAGACATTTTACAGGGGTGGTCCATAGACTAAGGGAATGATAAATGATATCTCTGTATTATGTCAAAGGATGGGAAGGGTGGCGGTGGTTAATGAGATTATATTGGATAGTGAGAGACCTGAGCATTACATAAATTGTATGAAATAAGGGGTGGATACTGTCTTGGTTTCAGTTAATTTTCTTCATAGTAGCTAGTATGGGACTATGTTTTGGATTTTTGCTGGAAACAGCGGTGATAATGTGGAGATGTTTTAGTTGTTGCTAAGTAGCGCTTACACTGGTCAAGGACTTTTTCAGCTCCCCATGCTCTGCCGGGTGCACAAGAAGCTGGGAGGGGACACAGCTTGGACAGCTGACCCAAACTGACCAATGGGATATTCCATACCGTATGACATCATGCTCAGCATATGAAGCTGGGGGAAGAAGAAAGAAGGGGACACACACACACACATTTGGAGTAATGGCATTTGTCTTCCCAAGGAACCGTGACGCTTGATGGAGCCCTGCTTTCCTGGAGATGGCTGAACACCTGCCTGCCCATGGGAAGGCGCAAATTAATTCCTTGTTTCGCTTTGATTGCACACATGGTTTTTGCTTTACCTGTTAACCTGTCTTTATCTCAACCCATGAGTTGCCTCACTTTTACTCTTCTGACTCTCTCCCCATCCCACCGGTGGGGAGTAAGTGAGCAGCTGCGTGGTGCTTGGTAGCTGATTGGGGCTAAATCAAGACACCAAGGAAAGGAGACTTTTAAAAATTATTTCCATCCAAATTTAATATATGGCCAAGTACTGTTTAGAAGTATACCTGGCTTGGGTTAAGAGTTTCATTAGAATATATGTATCCCTAAACATCCAAACATTTCTCAGAAACATTTTGGGTCTGTAGTGTTTCGGTTTAAATGATCACTTTGAAAAGTTAGTTCTTAGTTTGTATCATGTACTTCAACTTGGTTCCCAGACATGTGTATTCACAATAATACAGAGAACTGAGAATAATACTGAGCACTTTCTAAGCTCTTAAGAGCTCTAAAAAACCAAAACAAACCAAACAAACTTGAAAAAATACTCTGAAAATTTGACTTTTATTTCCTTCAGCTTAAATACCCACCTTTGTTGCAGAAAATACACTTGAACTCCAAGGACTATAAATTACACTGTGTTATTGTTACATCATAAATGCAGTAAATTTTTTTGTTCAAATTATTTTAATCTTTTTTTTTTTTGTTGTTGTAATTATTTTCTGGAGATAAAGACTGTAGACAAATTCATAATCACATAATAAATATGTATCTAAGGATTCTTCCCATATACTTTGGGTTTAAACATCAAAGATACTGAGCTCTCACAGTCCATATGTTGAAGTCCAACACTCTGACCAGGTTCTTTAGATATCCCATAGGAGGAGAGTTTAAAATTTTTCTGAAGATTTTTGATGTTACAAAAGATTTTAATGTAGCAGAGTGATGCAGCAATGTAGTGTCATCACAATACAAGCACAATATAACATTCAGCTGAATCCAACATACAGCTGTATCACAATACAAATGTGATTGCCATTACCAGTTTCTATATGCTCACCATCAAAATACTGGTTGTACTCTGTTGCCAAAAAGGAATACATGCACTGAAGAAAGCTCAAACCCATTTATCTCATCAAAGACCATTTTGTTGGTTTTTCAGTTTTTGTACTTCATTTTGGGCAGATCCACCTGTATACTTGCCCCATGCTGGTCTGGTAGCTCAGGAAGACATGGATGGTCTTTTGATTTTTTTGATATTCAGGGAAAACCATTACACATCCACTTGTTTCACCCAACTGATACAGCCAGTTGATCTGTTCAACTGATATAGCTCTTTGTCTAAAACAAAAGGCCATGTTCTACTCCCCTTTGCGTTGAGGTAAGTTCAGCTTTCTTTGCAACACTCCATTATTGCCTACATTTTTCCCTGAACTCCATCAGCACATTGTCCTTACCCATCTCTGAGACTTCTTCACTTTTAGGGGTTTGTTGATTTGTTACACCATGTGTGACACCCAATATTCACCCAATATTATGTGCATTCAGAATTCATCAAAAGTCCTAAACTCAGAAGACTGTGTTTTGTTGAATACTTAAATATTGCCCAAGATCTGAATCCAGCCATCTTTATCCAAGTGGAGAAAACTATTTTTCTCAGTCAGATCAAGAAATCTAAAGAAAATACTGTTTGAGTCTGAGCAACACAGCTATGTCATTCCGTTGCATGAAGAAAGGGTGATCCTTAACTGACATACCTGTCAAACACCCTATTAAAGGAACTTCTAAGCCTCTGCATCATAATTTTATTGGTGCAGCTTGCTTAGTTAAGAGTAATAATAAATGCTATTATAAAACTCTTTTTTTTTTTTTTAAGCAGAGACTTCCCACTTTTCACTGCATTAAAGAAAATTTCCTAATGTTTTTGTAACTCTCTTGATGTTGAAGTAATTTCATAGATGAAGTGGCTTCATGAACTACAGGAAGGAATAACTATATTTTCTCCCTAGTAGCTCCTTGAGCTTTACATTCAAATAGTTGGGAGTTTTTGTGATAGTAATACAAATAAGTGTTTTCTGGAAAACACAAAATGTTTGTCCCCCTCTTTATACTTCAGCCCTATGGTTTTCTATAAGATTGTCCAGCATCACTTGAAAACAGGAAATGGTTTCTTTATTATGTGATAGTTTCAGAAACAACTTTTAATCAACTATTTAATTAATGCTCTTTCTGACTCACTCGTGTTAAAGGACGAAAATCTTTGCAGTTAATCACTTAGTCTTGTAATAAGGGTAGGATAAAAGCCCTCAAACCTGGAATAATAATTCTATGAGCAGTCAAAGATTCATAAAGAAAATTTCACAGAAATGCTTTACAGCATGTTTTGGATTACTTGAAAAAAAAAATTCATAGGAATTTCTCTGTTTTTGAAATTTAGCTAAAGACTGACTTCTCAGTTGACTTTTTGGGGTTTGAAAGAGATAATATTATTAATGATGAAAGAAAAAAGTGAATGAAAAAAGTGAGAAACAGACCTTTCCAAACAAAAGGGTTCAATCCTATACCAAAATTGCTAATATAAATAAGTAATCAAGGATTGTTACCTTTGAAATAAAAGAAAAAAATAAAATTATGATTTCAACACACTAAAAATAATCTAATTGTTGTGGTTTAGCGGCAGCTCAGCCCCACTCAGTGGCTCGCTCACTCCCCCACCGGTAGATGGGGGAGAGAATCAGAAGGGTAACGCTCGTGGGTTGGGATAAGAACAGTTTAATAATTAAAATTAAAAGAAACAACAGTAGAAATGCAATGTAAAGGAGAACAACGAGAGGCACAAAGTCCCGGGGGAGGGGGGAAGGGAGGGGAGAGGGGGAACGAACCGCCGGAACAAACCGCACGCGCCGCAGCCGCTCGCCGCCCGCCGACCCGACGCCGCGCCGCCTCCGCGCTGCCACTGCCCCCCCTCAATATACTGGTCACGGTGTCACGTGGTATAGAATGAACCTGCCATTGGCCAGTCGGGGTCAGCCGCCCCCACCATGGCCCTGCCCCTCCCAGCCCCCCCTGCCACGCCACGCGGCAGAGCGCGGGAAGCTGGAAAGGTAGCTGACCCCCACAGTGAGGAGAATTAACCCCTTCTCAGCCAAAACCAGCACATTCTCCACCCCTTATTCCATACCATTTACACCATGCCCAGGTCCCATATGATGCAATACAACCGTACCAACCACCACCCCTCCCCTTCCCATCCTTTAACATAATACACAGACATCATTCCCTTAGTTCATGGACCTTCCCTGTAAAATGTCCATTAAAATGTCCATTGAGTTCACCCAGTCCATGACTCTGGGCTCCATCTGTCGTATCAGTCTTTCCGGGTGGGAGAGATGGTGCGTGGCGTTGGGTTGCTGCATACCGAGTCAGTCATCGTTCCATCACTGCTGCACGGCTTGTTTCATAGTTGATCTTCCATGGCTTGGGAGGCTCGTACTCTGATATCATTGATACAACACAGAGGTGACACACAGTATTATATAGCAGTTCACATTGTGCCATTCAGTTCATTGACTGTTTTCACCCAAAATCAAATCCCCTTGAGGCACACATCGGATTTCTCCATCCTCCCGCATCCCCCACCAAGTGCACCCAGGTCCTCGAGCAAAAGCAATCCCACAAATGGGTTTGCCTTTGCCGGAGGCAGGAAGAACCCAGACTGTTTTGCCCAGCATACTTTTTGTGTGCACTACAGGGACTCTATCCCCTTCCACAGTATGTAGGATTTCTGACTGGGCAGGGTAGACAGCTGTTCAGTTTCCTCCGTCTCCAAGGCAGCTACACCAAAAGCCCACTTGTAACCTTTTGGGTCCTTGAAATACCCTCTCCTGAGGTAGTCTATGCCAAGGATGCACGGAGTCTCTGGGCCAGTCACAATGGGGTGCTTCTGCCACTCATTGCCAGTGAGGCTCACTTCGGCCTCCAATACAGTTAGCTCTTGGGATCCCCCTGTCACTCCAGCAATGCTGATGGGTTCTGCCTTATATACTTTGATGGCATTAAGGTGCACTGTGCGCCGGTGTCCACTAAAGCTTTATACTCCTGTGGGTCAGACGTGCCAGGCCATCGGATCCACACAGTCCAGTAAGCCCGGTTATCCCTTTCCTCCACCCGGCTGGAGGCAGGGCCCCTCTAGTCCTGATCATGGCAGTCACAACTCACTTCCTGTAAATGTGAATCAGGAGTCCCTCTATTACATTTAGAAATAAAATCTGCGCTTCTACTCCTCTGTCTGGGGACTTGCTCGCTGGACACTGGAGCAGCAGCTTTCCTGGAAGAGCCTCCCTGAGTGACTGTTCTTCCTTGCAGTTCATGTACTCGTGCCTGTAGGGTCGAGGTAGGCTTGCCATCCCACCTCATCATGTCCTCTCCGTGGTCACGCAGGTAGAACCATAGGGTGGCCCGTGGTGTGTATCCCCTCCTTTGAGCCAAAGGACGCCTATTCCTAACAGATGAGACACTGCTCTGTCGAGGTGGGGAGCAGGACAGATCTTCTTTGAGTTGCTGGACCTCTTGGGATAGTTTCTCCACAGCAGAGACAAGCGAGGAAGAGATATTTGTGTCGTAATCCCAGAGTCTATCTATCACCTCTGCCACCGTTGGTGTCTCGTCATCTTTCCAGGACATCACTGCCAATGAGTTTGCATGCGAAGATGGTGTGCTCCGTACAAACTTCCGCCACATGGGTCGTGTGCACTCGGCTTCATCTGGATCTTTGGATGATCGTTGATCGTCCAGGTCACCATAAATCACCTCAAACACAGCTAATTCCCTTAGATACTGGATGCCTTTCTCCATAGTTGTCCATTTTCCTGGACGATATGTAACATCTTCTTTAAAGGGATACCTTTCCTTCACTCCAGACAGGAGTCGCCTCCAGAGGCTGAGGGCTTGTGGTTTTTTTCCAATTGCTTTGTCAATTCCCCCTTCCCCACAAAGGGATCCCAATTGTTTGGCTTCTTTTCCCTCTAGTTCCAGGCTACTGGCCCCATTATCCCAGCATCGGAGCAGCCAGGTGGCAATGTGCTCACCTGAACGACGGCTATAATCTTTTCGCATATCTCGCAACTCGCTTAAGGACAGGGATCGGGTGGTCTCTATTTCATTTATTACTTCTCCCTCCTCTCCCCGCGATGGCCCTGGTTCTTCATCATCCCGTTCTAAACGAGTTGATGTCCGCTTCCAATATTTCGTCTTGTGTATGGGGGCAACTGATACTGGTACGGGGTTATTTTCTGAGCTAGCTCCGGTACTTGTTGTGGGGGTTTGAGTGGCTGCAGTGCCTGTTGTCAGGGCTGGATTGTCTACAGTGCCAGTCACTTTGCATTTCAATCCAGAGACATTCTCTTCCCCTTGGGAGCACTGAATACTGTTGAGCAGGGCTCGGTATGCATGGGCCAGACCCCAGCATGTTGCAGTTATCTGTGTCTCTCTGGAGTTCCCAGCGTAACAACATACTTTCTCCAAATATTCTACTAGTTTTTTAGGATTCTGCACTTGTTCGGGGGTGAAACTCCAAAACACTGGGGGTGCCCACTGCCCTAGGTATTTGCCCATGTTATCCCACATGCCCTGCCACTCGTAACTATCAAGCCTCGGGGCAGATTTCTGGGTGATATTCTTAAGTTGCTTAGTCAAAACCAAAACAACATGCCCAAAAACTAACAATAAGTGCACCTTAACCACCCAAGGATGTTCAAGATACAAAAACGTTGTTGTAACAAAGGCACAGACATCATAGAACAAAGTTGCAAAGGTATTATTCTGTATTTCCTCCATATAAAATCTCTCAGAGGAGGAGGTATAATTGCTAATTGCCCCAAAAAAGGTGGTATCCGAAGTACAGTAACGGTTTCAGCAAAAACCCCAAATACCAGACAAAGCTGAAAACGAGTGTTTGTATAACAAATCTTGTAGGCAAAATGTTACTAATCACAGCAGAACACAGCAGAATCAACAAACCAACACCGATTTTTAACACCAACTGCAAAAAGGACAACATGGTGCTGTGACCAGCAGCTGTTGTTATCTCCAACCCTTGAGCCCCACGTTGGGCGCCAAAATGACTGTTGTGGTTTAGCGGCAGCTCAGCCCCACACAGCCGCTCTCTCACTCCCCCACCGGTAGGCAGGGTAGGGAGGAATCAGAAGGGTAACGCTCGTGGGTTGGGATAAGAACAGTTTAATAATTAAAATTAAAAGAAACAACAGTAGAAATGCAATGTAAAGGAGAACAACGAGAGGCGCAAAGCCCCAGGGGAGGGGGAAGGGAGGGGAGAGGGGGAACGAACCGCCGGAACAAACCGCACGCGCCGCAGCCGCTCGCCGCCCGCCGACCCGACACCGCGCCGCCTCCGCGCTGCCACTGCCCGCCCTCAATATATTGGTCATGGTGTCACGTGGTATGGAATGAACCTGCCATTGGCCAGTCGGGGTCAGCCGCCCCCACCATGGCCCCGCCCCTCCCAGCCCCCCCTGCAACGCCACGCGGCAGAGCGCGGGAAGCTGGAAAGGTAGCCGACCCCCACAGTGAGGAGAATTAACCCCTTCTCAGCCAAAACCAGCACACTAATAAATCTTATTTCTGAAACACTAAGAGAGATTAATGATTTAAGGGGCGGGCGGGACCTGTTTTAGGAACTCACTGATTTTGGTACATTCGTATAGCTATGAGCAAATTCTGGCTTAAATGTATATTTATCTCAAATGTAATCTATGGAAAATTGTTGCTAAAGTAAACACTTTTAAAATGATAGCTGCAATCACTTACTACTCTGACATTTTCTACTTGTCCTTGACAAACAAGAGATGGATTTTACTCTTTTTGTGTTTGTGTCTTATTCTCTTCTTGCAGACTGCCTTAGATCATTAACGAAAGACACCTAAGTATTTCCATAGAAACAACACTTCTTCGTTAGTCTAAATCTTAGATGAGACCTAATGAGAGAACTCTAAAGGCTATATGCCCTCCTTAATATATTCATACTTTTTGTTTATGAATTTTAATCTGAATCCTAAAGCATTCAAATGAAGGAGTAGGCATATGAATGACATTTTAGATTTTGCTATTGCATTTCTATTCTGGTAATTAAATATACTTTACAGTCCTTCAGGTTAATTACATGATTCATATCCTACATTCTCATAAAATAAACAGCTGAAGGATTTTTCCCAAAGTACTCTTCTATATAAAAAAACCCACCCACAAATAAGGAAAATCACATGCCCCCAAAGGAAAAGAAAATGCAAGGGAAAATATGTGGGTAAACAGCAAACTCCATATGTAATTTTAACTACAATAACTTCAACTGCAAAATAATAGGATTTGAAATGAAAATGTGGATGAAACCCATCCAGCTGTATTCTATGTACCTGTTTGCTAAAGGCTAGTACATTCTTGGTGGTTGCTCACACAGGTTCACTCTGAATCAGATGATCAACATATGTTGTTTTGTATTACTGATACAAATGTGGAAGAACTATCGTCCTAAAGCAGAATAGCAAAAAAAAGACTTTTCACATATAAGACAGGACAGACTGGCAGGATATTTAACATAACTCTTGCAGGAAGTAGAGGTTATTATTTCTCCATTAAACTTTAGCTTTGAGGGTTTCAAACTACTAGATAATATCCTGACTTCTTAGTCCCTGAGAAATGTCAATGACATTCAAACAACAGACTTTTTTTAGAGTACACATATACGAAAACATGCATGTAGCTATAGAGTGAGAGTCAATATGTGCAAAAGTTATATTATTTGGAATTTTACTGGACTTTTTACTTTGATACATTTTAACTGAAGGCTTTTATTTGAATTCTATATGAGATACATAAATTATTGTTGTAGAACTCTGAATAACTTTATCTGAATTTCAGTCAAAATCCCCCAAAATACACATATCTATGCAAGTGGCAAGCAAACACACACACACAAACACTGATCTATATCTAAAATGATCTAGCTCAAAGTTTACCTAATCACACATGAAAAATATTAATTTTCTAAACTGAGATAATTTGAACAAAATGTACTTGAGTTCACATAAAATTAGGAGTCTTCCTCTTTAGAACTATTCAGAAACCATCTAGGCATGATTCAGCTAGAAAGATTTTCTTGAGACAAAAAACACAATATATTTTGACATTTCAGTGGCATGATAAATGGTTCTGTAAATGTGATTAGTCCCTAATTAGATAATTTTACTTACATATGTTCTTTATGTCTTAACTAATTAGAAATGCTACTTTAGAGAATACTTTATTAATACATGCTAAAGCTATTGGTACAGTAAGGTATATATCTATTTATTTATTTATTTATCTATTATGCTGAGCATTTCCTAAAGTCACAGCTGAAAAAGGATCCAATATACAGACTGGAATAATTTAGTAAAAAGGCTTTGTTATTGTGCATTGTGCAATGACAAAGAAAATGGAAGGACAGAATTAGTCAATGACTGTGACTTATAAGAAGTACTGATTTCTGGCAAAGTGATCTCTCATTCACATATAACTTCCCATTTTGTACTTTTTTTTTAAGCTGGTGATTGATTCCCTCATGGTTTCCAAGATATTTGTAGCACACCATCATAGTTTGTAGTTATCCCTAATGAGTATTTAAGTGATGCTAGAGAGAATTTTTAGTACTGCCTACTCTTATGATTTCTGATGCTTCTTATTAGGATTTCCTTTTCAGTTGCTTATAACTTAACTAATTTTCCTAGCTGTCTCCCTTACCATATAGTGTTCTGAAAAAGTTTTAGCCAGAATGGTCCAGGGGCATTATTTTTCTGATACAAATGTATAAATTAAATTGTAGAAAACATATGCATATTATTCAGAAGCTCTTATTTTACAAAGCTTGCAATCATTACTTGAAAATTTTCAAGACTACTTGTTAATGAGGAGTTGTCATTTACAGCTCCTGTGAAAGATACCCTGATTTTGTTGACATATGCTTGGTTATTAATTAGGCAGATCTGTCTAAACTCTCAGATCTCCTGTGGGCAGGATGGACTGTGAAAGCATGTGCCTGCTGGGTAACAAAGTAGATTCTCTTCTGTAATTGTGATGGCCCAGAATGGATTTTCATTGGAGCTGTTCTTTCTGACTATTGAAAGCTGCTGCATCATGAGCTACAGGGATAGATGAAAAAGCTTTTCTGGTCAGTCAAAAGCCTCTTCTGTCTCTAGTAGGGCTTATAGACTATAAGTGATGGAAACAGCCATTTAGAAATTTGGAATACTAAGAGAAAGAGAGGAATTCCAAGAGACAGAAAGAGTGGAGAAGCAAAGGAACACTGAAAAAAAAAACCAAAACCCAACCAACCCCAGAAAAAGGAAATCCACAAATTGTGGGGCTAGGATATAAACTGCGTGTGTGTGAGCATGCAGATATGTGCGTGTAGACCGAAAGAAAACAGTGTTCAGACGGTCAAAGCAATGATCCTGGGCCTCAGTGAAAGAAAATGTTGTTGAATTCACAACACATCTAGTCTGAGGTCTAGGAAAACCAGGTCCTCAGATATGATAGAAATGTTCTGGAATTCGTTTATTCTGGTTTATAAATCTTGGGTCTGAGAAGCATCACCAAGTTGAGGAGGGCCAAGGAGGATTATTAATGAAAAGGCTAAAACAGCTAGGGGGAATCTGGCTGCACACTGCTGAAGTTATCACACAGTCACAGTTAGTCAGGTCAGCAGCACCTAAACTAAAATTGTCAGGAAGTGCTAGCAGCATTTTCAAAGTCTGTTAAAAACAGTCAAGTGACAATTCCTAAAGCTTTGACTGTGAAATCAAAGTGTTTCCCTAGCTGATTATGTATGTTATAAAACATGATAATGCACGAACTTCAAGCACCATATGTAAAGTCATGTGTCAGTGGCTTCTTTGCTGGAAAGAAAAAAAAAAGGAAGAAAAGAAGAAAATAATGAACTGTAAATGAAATATATTGCATTTCAAGGTTAGCAGAACAGCCATTATTGTTCTGATACATATGCATAAATTAAATTTCAACTGATGTAGAAATTTCTACTGATGATTGAATGCTATCTATGAAACAGCCAGCACAGTGTTTGAATTCTAATTGTGTATTTCTCTTCAGTTCTGTTAGATAAAGTAGAACATAGGTTCCATCAGTTATTTTCTTGGTGTGCTTCAAATTCAGACTTGAGGCAAGTTCTTTGATCTTGTGCTAACCAATGTTAAGAAGCAGAATCAGTACAAGGGCTATGATCCCATGTTCTTCACTTAGTGGCTGTGAAATAAAATGAAAGAGAGAACTGACTGATCAATGAAATCTGTAACTGCATGGAGATAATGGAAACTCAGGCTTTACACATTCTAGTGAAAAAGAGAGAGAGAACTTACACTGTTAATTAAACATTTCCACTATTACAGATTTCCAGAGGTGATTGACTTATAAGAATTTGGTACCTGAAGAGTGTAATGTTGTTTGAAATTAGTGAAATAAGTAAGAAAGATGAAGAAACTCATCACATGTGTATACACACACTCAATTACATAAAGAAAAAAAGGGAGAACCCATACCTTTAAGACTTAGATGTTATTGAGAAAAATGTTTTTTCACCACACTTTCATATTTCCTAGGGTCAGTTACAGAAAAACTGAAAGATGCTAGGCCTGACAGGAGATGAATTTAAATAACTGTATTGATATTCGTCTGATTAAAAAATATATTCATATTTGTGAAACGGCATTAGAAACTGAATAAGAAAAGTTTAGAGAGCACTGCAGGAGCATCAACATTTTGGTCATATATGTAAATATATGGAACTCTTGCAATTGCTATCCTGGTCATGTTATTTTAACCATTAAGTATATTGTTGAAGTTTATTTGACAATTTGAACAACAATATAAAGGAAAAAAATCTTTCCAGGCAATTGTTATCAAGTTTTACTTGATCTGGAATATTTACAGCGCTTAACGTTTATATGACCCTGTCATTATTTATTATTTTGCCTCATTACACTGCAAAATTACACTGATCTTAGTATTGAAATATAACTGGAATTGTCTTCCCACAGATCCTGAATATTTCTGAGAAGTTTTGTCTAAGAAACCAGATTTTTAAAAGATAATTTTCATAAATGACTAAAAGGTGGGTAGCAAATGGGATGAAACATGAGTGATTTCTTTATATAAGTATTTGTTTATGACTTCAAAGTTTACTATTTACAAACATCATATGGGTATTTAAAAGGTGTGCTTGGAAGTTAAGATATGGAAAAATTAACTTGTGTATTCATACTTAATTTTTCCTGTAATGTTTTTGCTTTATATGCCTGATAAAAATAAAGTACTGATATAGCGCTACCCTTTGGGAATGGTCAAGCACTTTGTCTCAAATGATTTGTTGAATTTCATAAAATGAAATTGGGTGACATTGAAAAGTGCCTGCTATTTCTTTGACATTGGTCTAATGTTTTTCTTACATTCTTAGCTAACAGCATTTTCACATCTGTCACAAGAAAAGACAAATAGATTCTGAAATTAGGTATTATGTCCTCATTCTACATCCCAGGGCATGTACCATAGCAGCAGTTTTCTCTTAAAATACCTTCTCTTTACTGCAGCATTACACAGAACCAGTTTCTGACCACAGATACATACTAATGAGCACCAAGGTGCTTAATGCCTTTGACAATGCACAAAAACTTGCCTAAAAATGTCATAGCTAAAAGCCAAAGTAGCAAACAGGATACTATAAGCTGTGTCAAGAGAGGTTTAGATTAGATATTAGAAAAAAAATCTTTACTGGAGGAGTGGTCAGACATTAGAACAAGCTGCCCAGAGAGGTGGTGGAGTCACCATCCCTGGAGGTGTTCAAAAACCATGTAGACGTGGCACTTCAGGGCATGGTTTAGGAGGCATGGTAGTGTTGAGTTGATGGTTGGACTTGATGATCCTAGATGTCTTTCCAACCCTAATGATTCTATGATTCTATAATAAATCTTTCCTATAATGGACAAAAACCTTAGCTATATGATATTGTAATAAAGGAACGGTAGAATATCAACTAGGTAGGAATATAAAATAAAAACTTAGCCTTTTTAAATCAATACTAAAATAAGTTTTTAGAAGAGAAGTCACTGGAATCTTTCTTTTTTATTTACTAGAACTAAGCTTTGTATTAGTAAGTCTAGCCTTAAAACAAAAAACAACAGAAGAGTCATAAGAGTAATTTATTTAAAGATGTAAAAAATTTAATTATCTTCCCAAAACAGCATATACAATACCTGTTATATAACCTCTGCAGAGTAATTATTCAGCACAACATGGTACAGAAGCCTAAGAAAGTTTTTTGACAGCCTTCCTACTCTTTCTGTCCACAAGTGTGATTAAAAAAAAAAAAGAAGAAAAGAGAGAGGGAAGAAAAATGACTCTCCTCTTCTGGCATGGTAACATTATTAATGGTTTTATTTTTTGTCTAACTACCCAAAATGCTGCACCTTTGAACAGTAACATAGTGAAAGCATAGAATCATAGAATAATTAAGGTTGGAAAGGCCTCTAGGATCATCAAGTCCAACCATCAAATCAACACTCTCGTGCCTCCTGTACCATGCCCTGAAGTGCCACATCTACAGGTTTTCTGAACACCTCCAGGGATGGTGACAATATTTAATGTCCAATCTCTAAATTCACTTTTTCTTAATTATAACCCAAACTGATCAAATCAAGTTTCAAAACTGCTTCTAAAAATGTCATTAATAAGCATCATGACATGCATTTAAACTGAATTTGTAACAAGGCAAGAACTAATTCAGAACTACTTCCAATAGCTGAAAGTTTATTAGTTTTCTGGCATTATTTAATACCAGCTAAAGTGACAATTGTTTGCATATTGAAATTTGCATGGAATTTGCCTCAACTTGTCAGTAAGGTGAAAATAAAAGATTATCATTGTTTTTTAAAGCTTACATAAAGTGATAGAGATGTCTTGATAAGATTTTTGATATAGCTGAAGTATAATCAGTTCCTGCATTTCTCAAGATTGATTCCCATGTGAGGCATTACAGCCTGCTCGAGCACTGTATTCACTAACTGATGTACTTTGACAGAACTAGACAGGTTTTGCCATGTTTAAAGCTAAACTGGGTATTTTTTGGCTTTTTTTCACTCAAAAAAGAATATATCTGTCAACCTTGTTGTTGTTTTCTTCCTTCCTTCCTTCCTTCCTTCCTTCCTTCCTTCCTTCCTTCCTTCCTTCCTTCCTTCCTTCCTTCCTTCCTTCCTTCCTTCCTTCCTTCCTTCCTTCCTTCCTTCCTTCCTTCCTTCCTTCCTTCCTTCCTTCCTTCTTTCCCTCTTTCCTTCCTTCCTTCTTTCCCTCTTTCCTTCCTTCCTTCTTTCCCTCTTTCCTTCCTTCCTTCCTTCCTTCCTTCCTTCCTTCCTTCCTTCCTTCCTTCCTTCCTTCCTTCCTTCCTTCCTTCCTTCCTTCCTTCCTTCCTTCCTTCCTTCCTTCCTTCCTTCCCTCCTTCCCTCCTTCTTTCCTTCCTTCCTTCCTTCCTTCTTTCCTTCCTTCCTTCCTTCTTTCCTTCCTTCCTTCCTTCCTTCCTTCCTTCCTTCCTTCCTTCCTTCCTTCCTTCCTTCCTTCCTTCCTTCCTTCCTTCCTTCCTTCCTTCCTTCCTTCCTTCCTTCCTTCCTTCCCTCCTTCTTTCCTTCCTTCCTTCCTTCCCTCCTTCCCTCCTTCCTTCCCTCCTTCCCTCCTTCTTTCCTTCCTTCCTTCCTTCTTTCCTTCTTTCCTTCTTTCCTTCTTTCCTTCTTTCCTTCTTTCCTTCTTTCCTTCCTTCCTTCCTTCCTTCCTTCCTTCCTTCCTTCCTTCCTTCCTTCCTTCCTTCCTTCTTTCCTTCCTTCCTTCCTTCCCTCCTTCCCTCCTTCCCTCCTTCTTTCCTTCCTTCCTTCCTTCTTTCCTTCTTTCCTTCTTTCCTTCTTTCCTTCTTTCCTTCCTTCCTTCCTTCCTTCCTTCCTTCCTTCCTTCCTTCCTTCCTTCCTTCCTTCCTTCCTTCCTTCCTTCCTTCCTTCCTTCCTTCCTTCTTTCCTTCCTTCCTTCCCTCCTTCCCTCCTTCCTTCCCTCCTTCCCTCCTTCTTTCCTTCCTTCCTTCCTTCTTTCCTTCTTTCCTTCTTTCCTTCCTTCCTTCCTTCCTTCCTTCCTTCCTTCCTTCCTTCCTTCCTTCCTTCCTTCCTTCCTTCCTTCCTTCCTTCCTTCCTTCCTTCCTGTTGTTAGATTATAATTCAAAATATTGTTTACATATGGAATTCCACGGAAGGAATGTGTCCTTTCTTCTTTCACTTTCGGATCCATTTCCCAAAAAAGCAAATTTATCCAATATTCTAGTTTTAATAACTTGTCAGAAAACATCTAAATCACAACCCAGACAGAAATCCTGTATTCATCCATTTTTCAGTCTGTCCTTTGATTTGACATTACTTGAATTCCCTTTAAAAAGTGCGTATCTAAACACCATTCTCTCAACATAGGCTCTTAGTTAGTTTCCTTGCAACTTTTTAATTTGAAAAATACTTAAACATATTTTAAAACAGTTAAAGAAATATAGAAAACCATTAAATCAATAGCTAATGATCATGCAATGATTTATGGTTCAAGTATTTGCCCATTTGACTAGACATTTGACTCATTTCGTTGTGCATTGTAAGTATCATAGATTTCCCATAGACTGAGACTCACATTTACTTCTCTGTAGAAAAATGTGCATTCTTCTTCCCCCAGTCATGGTTCATATCAGTCCAACATCTCAAATTCTATCTGAGACTTTGTTTATTTCAAGTCAAACTTAAAGACATTAAGGACGAGGTCTATTTTTAATTACATGAAGAAATCAAAGAAAGGATACCCAGGGATAACCCAATTTGAGCCTTGATCAGAGGCATTATTGCTTAAAAGCTTCTTTGGAAAGGGGCTACTAGTCAAAGGACTGGGAAACAAATGTCCATAGAACTTGACAGACACAAAAGAAAATGTATACAGGGAACGCAGTATGGGGGTAAATTTTCAATTACAGGAAAGTAGCAGGGAAAGTGGGAGTCGAACAATTCTGAAATAGCTGGACTACAAAGGTAGAAAAGCTGCATTTTAAAAGTCAATCAGTGATGACACTATGGAAGAACAGATGGTAAATACTGTAATTTTCTTTTTTGTTTGTTTTTGTTTCAGCACAAGTGTATACACAAGTGGAAAAAAAAGCTTAAACACGTGTTAAAACTCAAGAGTTAATTCATCCAGATAGGATGAATTGCTTAATAACATTTATTATTCCGTTCACTTACATCCAGTGCACTATCTCAAGACTAGACTTTAACTTTGTGTATCTTTTTAAAAAATATGGTACATTTACTTCTTTTTTAAACACTGTACTTCCACTGTATATGTGCGTACATTTTAAATTCAATGTGGCTTTCATATACTTTCAGGAGAAACGAAGACAATAAATCACTGAAAGATATCAATAGCATAGGTACAGACAACTCCAGGAAAACTTGATTTACTTTAAGTTTCTTCTTTTATTTTTTAACTTTCTTTCTGTATTATTACTGCTGCTGGGTTTTATCCATTTGTCACAACCAAATCTGTCTGACTTTCAGGAATCTTTTCTGTTGGGAGCACATGGTGACTTAAGTCACTGTTCACTGCTGCTGTGCCTTTCTATCCATTTCACAGAATCACAGAATCATTTAGGCTGGAAGGGACCTCTGGAGATGATCTACTCCAACCCCTCAAGCACGGTCACCTACAGCAGGTCAGGAGGTTTCCCAGGACTGTGTCCAGTCAGGCTTTGAATATCTTCAATATTTGTGAAAGTGTAATTCTGTCTGCCACTAGCTCAGAATACACCCATCTATCAAATATGGAACAATTAATCTTTGCAAAGAAATAATGACTATATAATGTAGTAGCAGACATTCAAAGTGCTGGAGCTTTTATAGTAGTCCAGCAAAAATAAACTTCCCAGCACACAGAAATTAAGCCTATAATATTGTAAATTTTGTTGTAAGTTATTAGTTATTGATGAAAACTGCACAGTATCAAACATTTTAAAATGCTTCAGAAGGATTATAGGCCTTTTACTATCCCTGAAATAGAAGAAAAAAAACAAAAAACAAAAAACAAAAAATACCCAACCAAAACCAACACCAACACCAAAAAAAACCCCAAACCTTAAATATATTGGTCATTCCTTCTTCAATTAGGAGAATAAAACTAACATTTAATCAACAAGGCAAAATTTGGAGAACAGTTAGGGAAGCATGAACCAGAAAATGTCTATAGTCTGTCTAAATTCAGACAATAACTAAAACGGTAACACCTCAGATACCTGCAACTAATTACCAAGCAAAGTTCTTTTAGCATCTCCTAGAACAGAACTTACATAATTTAGAACTAGGACTGAAAAGGAATGAAAGTATAGAATTTGTTAGAATAGATATTATGCATTATTAACTGTAATAATATGAATAAAGTATTTGCATGTCTCACAGTGATTTTGATTACTTAATAAACAGAAAAATAGATACCAGTCAAAATAACTGTTCAACCTGAATAAAATAAATACACTTTAATATTACAAAAATATAAATCTTCCTAGAAATATGACTAAATAATATGAAAACCAGCTCACAAATTAACATCTTTTTCTGGTATAATCTATATAGTTTATTAGCACATGTTTTTATGGTATACTTTCTTTCATGAAATACATATATTTATTTGCTGTTCAATAAATAATTACAACTAATTTCCATACAGTCAATAAATATTTTGTTAGCCAGTCTTAACATAGGATCTGTAAGATAACAATTTAAAATTGTCCCTCCCTACAGTCTTATCCTTCTTCTGAAAACTTTGCTCCCAGTTTAGATCTATTTTAGGATACTAAAGAAAAAAAAAAGAGTTATGTGGAATTTACATTTGAGGCCAGTGTTTTTCCTGTCATCATGTATTGTTGCATATTTGTCAACATTAGGCTTCATTTGCCGTGTGTCAGCCCAATTACATAAATGAAAGTCTCTTTGGATTTTCCACTCTGTTTATTCTGAATATTTCTTAACACCCAAACTTGATCCTGGTAACTTCTTTTAAAATACTTCCCATCAATCTGTCTAAGTGATTTATTAGACCCCGAGTAGAAGGCTTACAGATTATGACTTCTGGTAGAACTGTACTCAAAATGTTTTAGCAGTTAAACATATTTCCTACAACTTGCTTTAGATTTTGTGTTCAGAGCGTACGTGCATTGTTTCATATCACTCCACAGGCTGTGAAAACTTTCTCTTTCTCCTGATCAGTAAAATATCTGTATAAAATCTTAGATAGTGATCACATATGAGAATATTAATTATCAAAAATGCAGAAAGGGGTGTACTGAATAAAAGCAATTCGAGTCACAAAGAAGATAAACTGTGAAGAGAAGGTCTGTTATTTTGCAAATAGGTAATATAGCTCAAAGACATGAACCCTGCTGTCATTGAAACACTAGCTCCAAGTGAACACGCATGTTTTTGCTGATTATGAAAATGTTAGAGTAAATTATGAAGGCAACAGGGTTAACATGATTACATGACCCACTATATAAACAGAAATCTTTTTGTGTATACTTCAGAATCACAGAACCATATAAAATCATGATACTTGCTGCATTAGATATAATGATTTGTGATGCCACTGCCCTGAACAAGAACTGTCTACAGAAAAACCTTGCATTTCAGTATGTCGTTGTACACATGAATTTGTCTGAAACATTCCCACAAATACTCCACACAAAACATTAACATTTGATACTCTGATTCAAATAGACTCAGGCAAAATGCATATTTTTTTTAGTTATAGAACAGATGGAAATTAATAAAAACAGGTCACAAGTATAGTTATTATAAAGTTTTACTGCTCAGACCAAATATCTGTTGAGTTTTTTGAAATTCTATTATTAATCTTTTTACATTTAACATTGTGACTGTTTTTAGTGATAATCTTAGAGAGTTGTCAAAACCTGTAAAGGCAGAAGGGATAGAAAGTTTGGATTCTAAGGCTGTGTTGAAAATTGTTCATACTAGTTTGGTTTTACCAGTGTTAAACTCCTGTGCTTATACAGAACTCTCTGAAGTAGCCACTGAGGACAAAATTCTCTTACTCATCTAGTGTCGTCTAGAGCTGCTCTTCTTTTGTGAGCGTTTTCTGCAAATACTGATTTGTATCCATCAACCATATATAGATACCTTAGGTACCCTAGATTATCCTAAATGACACAAACCAACTATGCAGTAACACTATTTTAACATCTTCCTAGCTACATTTGACTGTGGCTTCTGCTAGCTGCATTGATTAGATTTCCATTGAGTAAAATGGGAATTGGGAAAACTAGCTGATATAAAGACACTTTTATGTAGATTCCTACATTTAGATGTCTTAATCTTGAACAAGACCTTATTGTATGTGTTCCTCCAATGAGAGACAATATTTTATCCATTTACACAAAATGTAAGGCACAAATAGGGCCAATAGTATCCTGGGGTGCATTAAAGGGAGTGTGGCCAGCAGGTCGAGAGACGTTATCCTCCCCCTCTACTCTGCCCTAGTGAGGCCACAGCTGGAGGACTGTGACTACGCGTGGGCTCCCCAGTTCAAGAAGGACAGGGAACTACTGGAAAGAGTCCAGCAGAGAGCTACCAAGATGATCAGGGGACAGAAGCATCTCCCTTATGAGGAAAGGCTGAGAGACCTGGGTTTGTTCAGCCTGGACAAGAGAAGGCTGAGGGGGGGATCCTATCAATACTTATAAATATCTGAAGGGTGAGTCAAGAGGATGGGGCCAGACACTTTTCAGTGGTGTATAATGACAGGACAGGGGGCAATGGGCACAAGCTGGAACACAGGAAGTTCCACCTAAATATGAGAAAAAATCTTCTTTACTATGAGGGTGACAGAGCAGTGGGACAGGCTGCCCAGAAAGGCTGCGGGGTCTCCTTCTCTTGAGAGATTCAAACCCTGCCTGGACGCGTTCCTGTGCCCCCTGCTCTAGGTGTCCCTGCTCAAGCAGGGGGGTTGGACAAGACGATCTCCAGAGGTCCCTTCCAAATCCTACCATTCTGTGATTCTGTAACTCTGTGAAATAACAGAACTTAATTTAATGCATTAGACTGAAACCGAATTTTAATTCCAGGATGATGGAATGAAATTATTTCCTCTTTAGGTACAACAGAGCCAGCCGTTAATCAAAAGTAACTAACAGTCTTGAAATAGAAATTAAGGATATGCCAGTAATAGTGGAAGTCTTTACGCATTCTGCATACCTAGAATCAATGACTCACAGGAATATGTCCTCTTCAAGCTGAAGGGGAGCAAAGAGAGCATGTGCTTCCTTATAGCAGGTAGCAGCATCAAGTAGACGATTAACCATTTTGTTGACCCAGTTAAAATAGTTCCCTTATGACTTACAGAAAGAATTCCAAGGCATCATTCTCTTCGAATTGACAATATTAACTGTGCTGCTAGATGAATTAGAAGCTATAGTTAACTTTGGTTTAAACCCACCTGTTTTCTAACTGAATAAAAGCCTTCTTAGTACATTACTTGTAAGTTAGATATACTTTAGATCCTACAAGATATACTGAGAAGCATTCCTGCTTGGGAAAGTTGTCATTTTTATTTATTTTGGTTTATTTTTAAATATTTTGCATATTTTGTCACATGTAATTTCTCCAAGCCTTTCTTTAAAATGTTGATAAGTAATGACACATGCACCTCTGCACCCTGGCATGCTTATAACAGCCTAAATGCCTATATATAGCAGGCCTAAACAGAATTTAAAAAAAAACTTCTCACATCTACATTATACCTGTTTTGTCTTGTTAATTTACTGAAGTCTGAACTTCTGTTCCAATGCTTTCCTCAAGCTCTGTATGCATCTGGAGTTACAGATGCTTATCTGGAATTACTATTATAGTAATATCCTGGGTTATTATATCCCCTGCTTTTTTTTCCTATTAGCATTACTTATGTTTTCTTAACATCCTTTGGAATTTTATATATTAAAGGAGAACTATTAAAAAATTTACCACTATTATATCTTGAATTGCCTGTCTTCCATGCTTATGAATAAATCATAACCATCTCAAAAGACTTGTTGGATTTCTTTTCTATCATTATTTAAAGTAGACTATTATTAGTCTAACTTGACATAATCATAACCAAAGCTGTTAAACTCATTATAGGATTGTGAGTGTTTCTGTTTTCTTTTTATTCACTTTGACTGCTTTTTTCAACAATAATGAGAGAGTTTAATTATTAGTGTCCTGTAAAATAGTTTGCCTAATGGTGACAATATATCTTGCTTTTCTTGTTTCTTCACTTTTAATCAGCAATCATAAAAAAGTGATTAAGTGAAATAGACTATTTAATTTATTAAAGATATTTCACAGTTTTTTCAACATCATAATGCTTACCATGTACATATGTAGCCGGAATAGCAAGCCAATGCAAACAGAAGAAAATGTGTTATAGTAAAAATAGAGCAAGCTGATGTTTTTTGGGAATAAAGGAACCTATTCCCCTATTATGGATTGCAAACTGGCAATGCTAAAACCACTGCATTTTGTGGATACAGTATTCTGTTTGTACTGGGTTTGGGTGGAAGAAAAAAACATGAAATTGATAATAAAATCAGAAAAGAAAAGTGATGATGATGCTGGGTTTTGGGTTTTTTTGTTTTTGTTTTCCCTTCATTTTTGATAAGATGTTTTTACTCCGCTGCTTTCTGACTGAAAAGTAAACAAAAAATAGGAGTGATCATCCTGAGGCAAATCTCTTGAGGCACAATACATGGTCATGATAGTGGTTCCCTAAGACATACAGATTAAAATAATACACTTATCTTATCTCACCTGTGTTAATCAACCTTGCCTCTGATTAGGGCTACTTGGACAGCACACAGAGCTACATTTTTATTCCATGCTGATTCCCGGGTCTTCTTCCTTGCTGTTGTGGTATGCATATGCTTGAGAACTGAATGCTGTGCTCAGTGCTAGGTGTCCATTCTTCACATGAGATTGTAATATATTGTGGGATGTCTGCAGAATTTTAGCTGTTGTTCACCTCTGTAATTTTCAAGATTTTTTTCCTCAGTTCTACAGTAGAAAGTGCTGCAAATTATAAACCTTCATTTTACATTGCTGTAAATCAAACTTATTTTCTGAAGTGTTTCAGAATCTTGAACTTTACCTTATTACCTCAAAGCATAAATTAAGAAGACACTATGTCATGGGTTAACCCCAGTCAGCAACTAAGCCCGACACAGCTGCTCGCTCTCCCCCTGCTCCCGGTGCGATGGGGGAAGAGAATCATAAAATTGAGAACACTTGTGGGTTGAGATAAGAACTGCTTAAGAACTGAAATAGTAATAATAACAACGATCATAGTAATGAAAAGGAAAATAACAAAGAGAGATATAAATAAAACCCCAAAATAGACAAGTGATGCAAATGAAAAACAATTGCTCACCACCAAATGATCAACACCCAGCCTGTCCCCAAGCGGCGACCATGCCCCGGCCAACTTCACCCAGTTTATATGCTGAACATGATGTCATAGGGTATGGAATATCCCTTTGGCCAGTTTAGGTCAGCTGTTCTGGTTGTGTCCCCTTCCAATCTGTTGTGCACCTCCAGCCTTCTTGAGGCAGGCCAATATGAGAAGCTGAAAAGTCCCTGACTGCTTAGCAACAACTAAAACATCACTGTGTCATCAACATTATTCTCATCATAAATCTAAAACACAGCACTAAAGCACAGCTACTAGAAATAAAATTAACTCCCTCCCAGTGTGGTGGGTTGACCCTGGCTGGATGCCAGATGCCCGCCAAAACCTCTCTATCACTCCCTCTCCTCAGCTAGACAGGGGAGAGAGAAATATAATGAAAGGCTCATGGGTTGAGAAAAGGACAGGGAGAGATCATTCACCAATTACTGTCACAGGCAAAACAGACTCAACTTAGGGAAAATTAATTTAATTTATTACCAATCAAATCAGAATACAGTAATGAAAAAATAAAGTTAAAACACCTTCCACATCTCCTTTCTTCCTGGGCTCAACTTTACTTCCAAGCTCTCTCCCTCCTCTCCCTCAGCAGCACAGGGGGATGGGAAATGGGGGTTTGTGGTCAGTTCATCACACGTTGTCTCCTCTGTCTCTCCTTCATCCTCGGGGGAGGACTCCTCACCCTCACCTGCTCCAGCATGGGGTCCCTCCCACAGGAGACACTCCTCCATGAACATCTCCAACATGGGTGCTTCCCACAGGCTCATGATCTGCTCCAGCATGCATCCTTTCCATTGGGTACAGTCCTTCAGGAACAGATTGCTACAGCATGTGTCCCCCATGGGGTCACAAGTCCTGCCAGAAAGCCTGCTCCAGCATGGGCTCCTCTCTCTACAGGTCCTGCAAGTAGCCTGCTCCAGCACAGGCTTCCCACGGGGTCACAGCCTCTTTCAGGCATTCATGTACTATGGCATGGGTTCCTTCATGGGCTACAGGGGGACACCTGCCTCACCATGGACTTCACCACAGGTTGCTCTGGCACCTGGAGCACCTCCTCCTCCTTCTTCTTCACTGGCCTTGGTGCCCACAGAGTTGTTCCTCTCACATATTCTTACTCCTCTCTGCAGCTCCAACGGCATGGTTTTCTTCCCCCTTCTTATATATATTAGCACAGAGGCACTACCACTGTCACTGACTGGCTTGGCATTGGCCAGCAGCAGGTCTGTCTTGGAGGTGGCTGGCATTGGTTTTACAGGGTAAGCTTCTAGCAGCTTCTCATAGAAGTCACCCCTGTACGCCCCCTACTACCAAAACCTTGCCATGCAAACCCAATACACCTAGCCAAAACAAGGATGTGCTAGTAAACTGATTCAAAATTTGAGAAGGCTTGTATCCACTGTTTCAATTTAGCCTGGTTTGTACTGAACATTGTAGAACTACCCGAAGTGACTGGAAACATCAGTCATAGAATGACATGTTATATTGTCCCTGTCAGATCTGTTCTGGATTCTTGTATTCCTATGTAAATATATACAATACAACTTAATTTTATCTAGCAAAATTCTTAAAAAACATAAAAATTCTTTAAATGGAGACAGTCATAAGAAGTTGAAATGCTAATTTGTTACAGTGCACAGCAAGTAATGCTTAAAAGCTCAATAAAGAGGAGGGAAGTAAGTAAGATAGTTTCTTTGCAAAAGGCAGTTGTTGATTACCTATTTGCTTTAGTTACAAGACCAGTGTTTCCTGTTTTGGAAATAAATATGCCTTTTCTGCTTCAGCATTTTTGCAGCAGAAGGGTGACGTCATCCTGACACAAGAACCTGTTTTAACATTGTTTTCTCATGTTTCACATTAAATAAATAAATACCATTTACTGTAAGTAAGTCTGAATATTATATCTAGTCTTGAATCACAAGTCAGTAGTGCCTTCCAAAGATTGCTTGTAACATTTTTCATATCATCTTAATTTAGCACTGCTACCCTGGGAACTAATTAATGTACAATTGGGGGTGGGGTTGGGGGGGGAGTTACCACTGCCACAGCACAATCCCCATGTATGAAGTGTTCAGGTTTTGTTAAAACTAAATGAAAATGCTAAGTATGCACTTGCTCTGAAAAAAACCGAGAACTACTGTCAGAATATCTTTAAAGATGTGAATTATTTTGGCTTGGAAACTTGTAAAATTTCAGGAAATTTCTCAGGAAATTTTGCTGCCTCAAGACTCTGTCTGGCAATGAATTACTGTGAGAGGTAATTTTATTTTCAGCACTTTAAGCATTATTAGAACTAGTTAATTAAAAGTAATGGATGCAAAGAGGGAAAGCACAAGGCAAAGTGCTACCTCTCCGTAACAGCTGTCATCCACTGGAAGAATGGAGCAGTTAGCCTCAAGAATGCAGCTTGTGTAGGCGGTTTCCTTAAAAAACAAAGCCTAAAAATCTGGAAGGGATCAAGATGGTATGAAATTCTTTCCTGTCAGATCAGAATGAGTTATACACTAACTTTAGTAGTTGCAAAATATAGTAATAATATGATGACAATGACACGTAAATCTGGAAGACTGTTAGAAACGTACCTTAATAAAAAATAATGAAATTATCTGACATAGTACTCAAGTCTGATTAATTAATAACTAATGACAGGTCTGTTGTATCTAGTCCTTAGAAACTATATGAACTATTGATAAAAAAGGTTTAATTCTTATTTCATGAGAAATTTATGAATACAAATCAGTCTCTTACAGCCCACTATGACAAAGTTTACATTTCTTTCAGTAGAATAGCTTACCTCAAAACTTATCTTATATATAGTTAAATATTTATCTCTATAAGGAGAGGATTATCCCACCAATGGCACTGGACATAAGTCTATTCTAAATAAAAGACAGTTCAGTAAGGGACATAAACTGCTATGGAGGTGTTAGCTAATCTAACTAGTTAACCTCCAGTTAATCACAAAAAACTTAGAATAATCTGAATAAATGTATCCATATAAAGGAAACATAGGCAAAATATATTTTAAAAGATACAGTGGTTTTGTATTTGTGCCTTATATGTGAAAGTCAATTTTAAATTTCTTTAGTGAATTTATTTGATTAAGCATATCAATTAAAGTGAATTCTGATTACATATTCTATACCAGGCTATACAGTAGTATAATCTCTTCTAAAATAAAACATAGATGACACCTGAATATAATGCATACAATACCTTGTTATTATACATGTATACAACACATTTTATTGCTATGTAACTATCTAGTAAGAAACTGGGCAAAAGCATTAATAGTTTAATATTTACTTGCACATAACATTAAAGCTCTGAATTATGGAATGTCTTTCTACAATGGAGAACTACTGGTTGGAGCAGGAAACTAATGTTGGAACTGAATTTTCACAAGTGGATCTAAGGAGCACATTATATATTTATTTGTGCAGCAGTAAGGAGTAGCAGTTGAGTCACATGAAAGGCGAAACTAGTATTTGTAAGGACATCGAGTACTACTCACATTCTGAGAGTAACAAACAAAATCAAACAGAAAAAGCAAATTCTTTGGGTAGTTTGGGCATTTTATTCAACTCATCTTTAGGATACAGATGTATATGTGAAATGAAAAATAACCATCTGCTTTCAGTGGCACTACATTGGTAAAATTGATGGTAGACACTAATTGACACTTAAAAAGTTGTAACCAGAAAATAGCTCATTTGGAGAAAAAGTGAAATATATATATATTTTAAAATTGTAGTTATAATACAGAATGAAATAGTTATAAAAAAAGTGGGCATGTGGGCAAATAGCGTATTCTACTTTCACATAAGTAGAATAGAATAATAGAACAGGAATAGAACAGAACAGAACAGAATAGAATAGAATAGAATAGAATAGAATAGGATTTGGAAGGGACCTGCAATGATCACCGAGTCCATCTGCTTAACCAGTTCAGGGCTGACCAGAAGTTAAAGCATGTTGTTAAAGACATTTTCCAAACGCCTCAAACACTGGAAGGCTTGGGGCATTGACCGCCTCTCTGGGAAGACTGTTCCAGTGTTTGACCACCCTCTACAGTGTTTGACCACCCTCTACACAGACATTGATCTGGCTAATCAAATTTTATTTGACATTAAATTCTTCAAAATTACTGTTGTGGTTTAGCCCCAGCTGGCAACTAAGCACCACACAGCCGCTAGCTCACTCACTCCTACACCATTGGAATGGGGGAGAAAATTGGAAGGGTAAAAGTGAAGAAAACTCATAGGTTGAGATATGAACAGTTTAATAATTAAACTAAAACAATAATAATAATATCAACAACAACAAGAAAGAGAGAGAGAGGGAGGTGAAACCCAGGGGGAGGGGGAATAAACAACCAAAACAAACAACAAGGGATGCAACCTCTCATCACCTGCTGACCTAACCCCAACAGTCCCCAGCTGCTATCACTCCCCACCCCAGCCAACTCCCCCAGTTAATATACTGGCCATTATGTCATTTGATATGGAATATCCCACTGGCCAGTTTGGGTCAGCTGAATTAGCTACACAACTTCTTGTGCATGTGACAGAGCATGGAAAGCTGGAAAAGACCCTGACTCGTATAGGCACTGCTTAGCCACACTTAGCTGCTACTTAACAAATAAAACATCAATGTGCCATCAGAACTATACCAGCTACAGTAAAGAAAATTAACTCTACCCCAGCTAAAACCAGCACAATTACAAAAAAAGTATTATGCTTAAATTAAATACAAAATTTAAATATTGACAATAGACTTCAGTTTTCAGATTTTTTTTTTCCTTTTTCTTACACATATATAAGTTTATTGTGTTTCCTGGTAAGTCTTAGACCATCCACTGAAGGAAAATAATATTTATCTTATTTACACAAATATTTTATCTTATTTAATTGGAGATTCTCAGTAAAATAAGAAAGGTGTAGTCTGAAATGTTGCTTAATAAACTCACTTTTCATCTGGAAGTTTACGGATATACAAGGAAATGTGAATTTATTTTATGATGTGATTGGATGTCTGAAAACACAGTTCTTGGGCAAGCTCACCACTCACCAAGCTCACTAAGCCTGTGAGAAAATTTAACACATTTTTTTTAATATGGGAAGTAATTACATAAATAATAAATATAACTCTCTTGTGAGACTCATTGGAGAAAAATAAGAGATTGATAATATAGAAGATACAGTAAATGATGGCTATAGATTGTTTTCTCAATGGAGCAACAAAATACCTTCTTCAGTAAAACCTTACATTACACCTTCATTCTTGTTATATATAATTTTGATGGGAAAGTGTAAATATTTAACTTCTTAAAAGATTTTGAGAGATATGAAATAATATTCATCCTCTATAAAATTCAAGGGGGAAAAATAGAAAAAACAAACCTCTTTACCTTGCTTTCACAGCTATAACAATTAGAAGAAACCGCCTATGGTGTTGCAGAAATGCTGTATAAATGTCATGCTGTTTCACTGTGCCTACACTATAACCCTAGATTTCAAAAGATGAAATCAAAACAATTTAGGATGAAAGAGGCACCTGGACTCATTTAGTCAACTGCCTGTTCAAAGCAGGGATAACAACATGCTGAAGGATCTTAAGTTTAACTATTTCTGTGTGAATCATGAAAGTCTGAGGTGCATTTTTGTTTCTAAAGAATCTGTTACTCCAGTTAAATGCATAATATTAGGTAATAACGAATATTTCAACAGGCTATTTGATTCATTTGGGAAAGATTATCTGCAAAGAATCCTTTGTCTTATTGTGCTGTTATAAAAATTATCATGATGTTTTACTGCCCCAATCCTTTTACTTCTTTGCCCTGTAAGGAATGAAGTGGTAATCCTTATACCATGAAATATAATAAAAGATGTTTAGATTTGGCTTAGGCTAAACGTAGAAGATATTCAAACTCTTCCTGACTTGCTTACCTTGTTTATCAAATATCATTTTTTCTTCATCTGTCATCATCTTCCCGGTCATCTGTGTCTTACAGAGTATTTCTGTTATGTTTAGGTAATACAAAAATTTAATTATTACTATATGTTTTGTAATTCAGTGCTTTGGAAGGCAGACATCTGTCCATTTGCTAATATTGAGAAGAAGATTTTGCAAATAAGTGATTAATTAATACAGAAATTAAATTGTAATTATACTTCTGACTGCAGAGGTGAACCACTAGACTATACATTTTAACTCTGATGGGCACAGAGTGGAAAACTTGCTATCGGCTATTTCTTCATTCAGTAGAAAGGCAACTAATCCTGAATCCTGTAATTTGCTTTATGTTGCTTTTTGGAACAATGATTAGTAGTAGCTGGTATTCATATATAATTGGCAGTTACTTTTTTTGTCACCAGTTTCATTAGATCATCTTCAGAGTGTTTACCGTAAGCTATGTAGCAACCAGTTTCTCAACATTGCACACTCCTCAGAACATGTACCTTGTGTCTTTAACTTATTATTGAAATAAGCAGCACTTATCAACCGGTCATCAAAATAATTATCAAGTATCCAAATGCTACAGCTTATTTGCAGAGGGAACACCTGAATGACTAAATCTTTTTATTAGCTTTGCCATCATATCAACATATCAACAGGACTGTCCTTCAACTAGCTAAACTTTATCTATTCCCAGTTTTCTTCAGAAAATGCAAATGAATTGTTTAGTCCTCAGTACCAGGTAAAAAGCAAGTCAACACTCTCCATTACAAGCAAACTGAATTGAAAAAATTTGCAATGATCTCTTGTACTGTATTCATTATAGAATGCCTCCATTTTCAATGAAATATGCTATTCTTGTTTTAGAAGAAAAAAACAGAATATTATAATAGAAGTAACAACTGTAGCACAGGAGCTTTACAAATCAAATGCACTTGCATAGATAACAATGGCTTTCAGTAGTTTAGGGTAGGAATTGCAGAGGTCACAATGATTTTAATCAAATCTCTTGTGTGCAGTAAGAATGTGTGTCCTATTTTATATTTCAATAACTTTACCTCTTATAAAATAGGAGCTCATTTAGTTGGTAGGTAGGTATCCCTAAATACAGTCAAAGAACTTCAAATTAGACTTAGAAACATCTTCCTTTTAATATTTTTTTTTTATGGTTCTTATAAAGAATATGATCATAACCTTCAGTAAGTGATGCTGTGCTTTAGAACTACTCTTTCCATTGACTGCAAAGTGTGAGCTACAGCCAGACTGAAAACTGAACAAAAAGGTTGCAATATAGATAACATTGCTCTCTGTCCTTTATTTTGCTATAGCCTCATCTGTATTTGAGTCTGTGGAATGAACTGATTGAAGTCTGTGGTGTTTCACCTACTTTCAGGGAGTCTGAATATCCAATTATATTTCTTATGTTAAAGAGTCAGAGTGGCAGAAAAGTTCATCTATGTAGGTTGAGTGAGTACCTCATTAGAGCATGAAGACTGTGCAACTAAGAACAGGAAAGGCTTGTATGTTCTCATACCGCAGTTATAATAAATGCTTCCAACAGCATATGCCTTAAAGTCCTAAACAGCCTACATATGGACATATGCATAAATAAGCAAATTATATAATAAAACATGAAAGAATATGTAGTCATGCATATTAAATGAGACAACATGATGTGGGAGGTTTTTTTTACTGATGCTTGTAGACTTTTCTGTCTTATATTTAGGAAAACAAGTACATGAAGTTCAAAAGGTCTAAGTCAATATTTCTTACAGAAACTGATATTCTTATACTACGAGTACCCTTAATTTCAATCTGCTTCTTGGTAAATTGTCCCAATAATAAGGAACACATGGATTCCATGATGCATTACACAGCCCTAGTAAAAACACTTCAGAAATATCCTGACTTTATATTTGGACAAGCTGTGAGTGACACCTTCCCTCTGTGTACCTTATTTCCTTTGGGAGCAGATGGTGGTGGATAAAGAGGATGGGTCTCACTACTTTCAATTGGTCTTCTAGCACAGACAACAGATGGAACAGAGCAACAGAAAAAACACAGATCGTGCATGCTTGCTGGGAGGATAGTTACAATATTTGGGGTTTGTTTTAATGTAAATTGATAGAAAGTATTTCAGAAAGACTATTCTAAAAAATAAAGAGAGTGCAATGGAAACAATGGTTGTATCAAGATTTTATTACATATTTTGCATGAAATTTCAGATTTTATTTTTTTAATATAAAACAACCATCTATCTTCAATGTGTTCTACTTCAATAAGCTTGTGGAATAGAAATATCAACAGGTTAGCGATTTCAGCTCAGGTACCATGAACGTCTGCATACCAGACAATTTCCTATGTAGTCTTCATTAGCCTTAGTCCTGTTTGCTAACATAAAGGAACTTGTTTTAATCCCAAAGCTAAACTGGATTTAAAACATATTAGTATTTTAACATAGACAAGATTATGATAGTAAAACGTGATTACTAAGGCAACATAACATCACAGTTGCTGCTGGGTCTTCATGCCGAATTGGCCATGTATTATGTGAAAATGCCATCTGGAAGGTGATTGAAGGGACATAGTCTCTGTCCTTCATAACATCAGCACAAGTCACCATGCAGTGACTAGAAGGTTGTATAAACTAGTTTCAAAATAAATTGCATGTCTACCTGCTTTATGCTAAGCATAATGCATCAGTGAAAGCAGTGAGAGATGGGCTGCTTTATGATGACATAGGAGCCAGCTGTGCCAGTGCTGATGCAGCTCAGTTCTGCAGCACCTGATCTGATGGGTGGACACAGGTACTGGTAAAAGGGATATCAACAATCAACAATCACAGATGCCATGCTCCATCGGTGGATGAGGTCCATGTCCATGTGGAGTGTCCAGCCAAAAGCAGCAGGATGTGGCACCAGAGAAACGTCTGGAGGCAAGATATTACACAGACCAAGAGTCTATTCAGGAGACATGGCTGAATACAAAGTACAACCTATGATCAGGGAATTCGTATAATAGATTAGCTATCTACAGCACAAGGCCGAGTCCCATCTAGGATGCTAGGCCAGAGAGAGGGCCAGAGATGAGACTACAGTGGGGATCCAAAGTGTCTATCCAGGAGACAGGGCTGGAGAAGGTCACACCTATGACATTGCCCAGGGCAGGAATTGACAACCACACCTGAGCTGAAATGAGGTCCTGCGCCATGGGTAGGGATGGGAGGAGGTCCCAGGGGAGGCTGAGCAGGGGCAGTGACTATTTTTAGTGCCCTCAGGGCTCTGACAGAAATGTCCTCCCCAGCAAAGATTGTCCTCCAACTTCATAGAGATCTGGGCTTAGAAAGGATGCAATGTACAGTGATTTTATTGCTATGGGACATCAGTGGTCTGCTTTAGGGGATGTAGAGAAAGGACAGGGAACTGGGAAAGGGGCATGGCTCAGAGTGGGACTCAGAAGCAGGTCAGGATCATGCAGGGCCATGGTGTCACAGCAGGGCCACTGCAAAGGGCACTTGGGAGTGGGACAGGGAACTTGGAGCTGATACAGAGTCAGGGCAGAGTCTTTAAGCTGCGACAGAGACATGACAAAGGGGACTTGGAGCTGGGTCAGGACCATGGCAGGGAAAACACACAACATTTGGAGCTGGGCAGGGCATCCAGGCTCTTCCTGATGTGCCCAGGGCAGGGTGGTGGGGAGTTGTTCAAGCTGTCCTTAAGGAGCCCTGAGTTCAGAGAAGACTGGGGAGAGGGGGCTCACTCAGGAGCCTGGGGCTGGTCAACATTTTGGGTCTATGAGCAGATCAGAGCCCAGGGCCAGGCTGGTCACTTTGTGGAAGCCATGGGGTCAAGGCTCTGCACTGCTGTGGGCCAGTCCCCCCAGAGACCTTAGATGACTGCCAGAGTACAGCCAGGGTTGATGGCTCCCTCAGGACTGAGCCAGGCACAGCAGCAACCCCAGGGGCAGCCCTGTCCCCCTGATGGGCACTGCCTTGCAGGGCCTGAGTGCAGCCAGTAACGGGGCCCACCAACAGACCCCAGTACTTTTGGTGAGCATTGAGCCAATGCTGGGACCAACCAGGAGTTCCCATGAGGATCATGGGGCTACAAAATGGGGTCTGAGAAGTCCATCTGAGGGGTACACCCACGTGACAGGGATTGGAGACAAGTTAATCGGGCTGTAGGTCTGAGGGGTCTGTCCAGGAGACACAACTGGAGACAGGCACACCTATAACAGTGCATGCCAGGCCTGAATTGAAATGGAGATCCTGGGCCCACGGGTAGACAGGGTGTGTGGGGACTCAGTTGAAGCTGGCCAGGGCCATTAAAGCCTATTTGGTACACTTCAGACCATGACATGGATGTTAACCTCTGCTTCTCTTTTGAGCTCATTGTCTGTCACTGACATACCTGCAGTGCATGTATTTTTCTACTTGCAAGTGGATTTTCCCATGGACAAGTCTAGGTTTGCTTTTTGCCTTCAAAACTGAAATCTCAGGTATGTTAGTAAGAACCATTGTCTCTGCAGCTTGTGACAGCATGTATATTACAGTTACCCTAACACCTATTAACTTCTCTGGTGCTCTAAAACAGTTTTAAAATTAATTGTAAAAAGCAGAACAGAATGTGAGTACTATTTTGACCAAGAGCCTTGGAACTGACTCAGAATTTATAGCTGGATGATTGCCATATGAAAGCACTGACAATACAGATCCTGTCCACAAAAATGAGATTTCCAGACAACCTGGCAGAAACTTGACAAGTACACTTTTGCTATTGATGTACATTTTCTTGCTAAAAGTTACAACTTCTGAATTAGTAAGGTGAAGTTTAACAAAGTAGAAGGAAATATGGTCTTCCCAGAAAGGTCAAAGGAAAACCAGATGAAAGCTGGATGAATTTCTGAGGTTCAAAGATGCAGCAGTGAAGCTGGCAAGAATACGTTCAAAGTCCAATATGTACTTTTATTTTCTCTTTTAGCTACAATGCACAATGTTGAAACTGGCTGGAATCCTGCCTGCTATCATATAATGAAGGCTTCCTTTAAAGCTTAGGCATAGAAGGGCTATGAAAAATATCAAATTTGGATATGGATTTAGCTAAACTGGGACAAATAGGAAAAAAAACGTAATTAGGGATGGGCTTATTGGCAGGACAAAAGGTTGGACAAAGGGAGGGATCAAAGTGGATCATGGAAGTACAAGCATAGAAAGTGGAAAGAAGAAAATAGAAGGGGCTAGTATATATCTAAACAAGCTGCTGGTCAGTACACCTGTCTGACTGTGCCCTGCACCTGATCACTGTAGCCTGTCCCATCTTCTTATTAAATAATGTTCTTCATTATTTTGTGTGCAATTCACCATTTATTCTGTGTAGGTACCTCAGTGTTAGCACCTGGAGAAGGTTGCTCAGGTCACAGGGAGTCTGTAGGTTGGGGATAGCTGTAGCTGTAGAGGCTGGAGTGTATTTTCTGCTGGGGACTTTCAATCCTCTGTATGTGTGTGTGTTTTTTCACCAGTGAAATCCAGACTTGATTAGCAGAGAAAACAACAGCACTGTCTGGCTGTGTTCATGTATGTGAGAGCTATAGGTGTTTATGTGGGTGCTTTCTGTCTGTGTTATATTTTCTGGCCAGAAATGCCGGGGGAGGAGTGTGTGCAGGGGGGTGTATGCATGTATGCAACTCTCCAGCTGCATCTCTGGAATTCATGTTTGCCCTGGTTTTGGCTGGGATAGAGTTAACTTCCTTTACAGGAGCTGGTATAGTGCTATGGTTTGGATTTAGGCTGAGAATAATGTTGTTAACACACTGATATTCTAGTTGGTGCTAAGTAGTGCTTATAGTAAATCAAGGACTTTTCAGCTCCTGTCAGGCATGAAGAAAAAGTATCCCTTCAAGGAAGATGTTATATATCACCCAGGAAAATGGACCACCACAGAGAAAGGTATCCAGTACCTGAGGGAATTAGCCATGCTTGAGGTGATTTGTGGTGACCTGGACAATCAACAGTCATCCAAAGATCCAGATGAAGTCCAGTGTACATGACCCATACAGCGGAAGTTTGTATGGAGCATACAACCATTGCATGCAGACTTGTTGGCAGTAATGACCTGTAAAGACAGAGAGGAACAAATAGTGGTTAAGTTCACTGACCAGCTCTGGCAACACAAAGAAAGTCTCTCTTCCTCCCTTGTCTTGGCTCCTGCTCCCCACCTCTACAGACTAGTGTCTCAGCCATTAACAGTAAGTGTCGCTCTGCTCAAGAGAAAGGATATAGTGGATACCCACCACAGGCCACCCTGTGGTTTTACCTGTGTGACCACAGAGACTACATGAGGAAATGGGATGGAAAACCTATCTTGATCCTAAAGGTACTGGTTCCAGAGTTGCAAGAAAAAAAAAAACAACAAACCCATCAAAAAAGATGGTTATTCCAGCAAAATTTCTGCTTCAGTTTCCAGTGAGCAGGTCCCCAGACAAAGGAGTAGAAGTGCTGATTTTATTTCTGAGCTTAACAGAGCCACTTGTGATTCATATTTACAAGAAGTGAGCAATGAATACTATGATCAGGACTAAGGGGGCCCTGCCTCCAGACGGGTGGAGGAAAGGGATAACCGGGCTTACTGGACTGTGTGGATCTGATGGCCTGGCACATCTGACCCACAGGAGTATAAAGCTTTAGTGGACACAGGTGCAGAGTGCAGCTTAATGCCATCAAAGTATATAGGGGCAGAACCCATCAGCATTGCTGGAGTGACAGGGGGATCCCAAGAGCTAACTGTATTGGAGGCCGAAGTGAGCCTAACTGGCAATGAGTGGCAGAAGCACCCCATTGTGACTGGCCCAGAGGCTCCGTGCATCCTTGGCATAGACTACCTCAGGAGAGGGTATTTCAAGGACCCAAAAGGTTACAAGTGGGCTTTTGGTGTAGCTGCCTTGGAGACGGCAGAAATTAAACAGCTGTCTACCTTGCCCGGTCTCCTGAAGGACCCTTCTATTTTGGGGTTCCTGAGGGTCAAAGAACAACAGGTGCCGATCGCCGCCACAACAGTGCACCGGTGGCAATATTGCACCAACCAAGACTCCCTGATTCCCATCCATGAGCTCATTCACCGACTGGAGAGCCAAGGAGTCATCAGTAAGTCTTGCTCACCTTTTAACGGTGCCATATGGCCAGTGCGGAAGTCTAATGGAGTGAAGACTATCGTGGTCTGAACGAAGTCACTCCGCCATGGAGTGCTGCTGTGCCAGACATGCCAGAACTTCAATACGAACTGGAGTCAAAGGCAGCCAAGTGGTATGCCACAATTGATATTGCTAATGCATTCTTCTCAATCCCTCTGGCAGCAGAGTGCAGGCCACAGTTTGCTTTCACATGGGGGGGCGTCCAGTACACCTGGAATTGACTGCCCCAGGGGTGGAAACACAGTTCTATCTACCTTTTGCCATGGACTGATCCAGACTGCACTGAAACAGAGTGAGGCTCTAGAACACCTACAATACATTGATGACATCATCTTGTGGAGCAATACAGCAGAAGACAGTTTTGACAAAGGGAAGAAAATAGTCCAAATCCTTCTGAAGGTCGGTTTTGCCATAAAACAAAGTAAAGGGACCTGCAGAAGAGATCCAGTTCTTAGGAATCAAATGGCAAGATGGACATCATCAGATCCCAAAGGATATGATCAAGAAGATAACAGCAATGTCTCCACCAACTAGCAAAAGGGAAACACAAGCTTTTTTAGGTGTTTTGTGTTTTTGTAAAATGCACATATTTCAAAATACAGTCTGATCATAAGCCCTGTCTACCAAGTGACCTGGAAAAATCACAGAATCACAGCATCACAGAATCACAGAATCGCAGGTTGGAAAGGGACCTCAGGGATCATCTAGCCCAACCTTTCTAGGTCTAGACAAGATGGCCCAGCACCCTGTCCAGCTGAATCTTAAAAGTGTCCAACGTGGCCGAGTCAACCACTTCCCCGGGGAGATTATTCCAATGGGTGACTGTCCTCACTGTGAAAAATTCCCCTCTTGTGTCCAATCGGAATCTCCCCAAGAGCAACTTGTGTCCATTCCCCCTTGTCCTCTCCATGTGACTCCTTATAAAAAGGGAGTCTCCATCTTCTTTGTAGCTACCCCTTAAGTACTGGTACATGGTGATGAGATCCCTCTAAGCCTCCTTTTCTTAAGGCTGAACAAACCCAGTTCTCCCAGCCTATCCTCATATGGCAGGCTTCCCAGTCCTTTGATCACCTTAGTGGCCCTTCTTTGGACCCCTTCCAGCCTGTCCACATCCTTTTTTTATAGCAGGCACCCAAACTGTACACGATACTTCAATGGGGCCCTGAGCAATGACAAGCCTTTGAACAAATCAAACAGGAGATAGTTTATGCAGTAGCCCTTGCGGCAGTCCAGGCAGGACACGTTGTCCTACCTGGAGACTCTGGCAGAAAGCACTGGGGGAGACCCAAGGACGATCCCTAGGGTTTTGGAGTTGAGGATACAGAGGATTGAAGGCCCACTACAGTCAAACTGAAAAAGTGAAATTGGCAGCATATGAAGGAGTTTGAACTGCTTCAGAATTGGTTGGTACTGAACCACAGCTGCTCCTGGCACCCCGACTGCCAGTGCTGGGCTGGATGTTCAAAGGAAACATCCCCTCTACACACCATGCAACTGATGCTACATGGAGTAAATGGGTTGCACTGATCACCCAGTGGGCTCGAGTAGGAAACCCCAGTCGCCCAGGAATCTTGGAATTGATTATGGACTGGCCAGAAGGCAAAGATTTTGGAATTTCACTGGAGGAGGAGGTGACACATGCTGAAGAAGCCCCACTGTATAACAAACTGCCAGAAGATGAGAAGCAATATGCCCTGTTCACTGATGGGTCCTGTCGCCTTGTGGGAAAACACTGGAGGTGGAAGGCTGAAGGAGAAGGTGAGTTGAGTCAATTTGCACAAGTAAAGGCCATCCAGCTGGCCTTAGACATCGCTGAACGGGAAAAGTGGCCAGTGCTCTATCTCTATACTGACTCCTGGATGGTGGCAAATGCCCTGTGGAGCTGGTTACAGCAGTGGAGGCAGAGCAACTGGCAGTGTAGAGGCAAACCCATCTGGGCTGCCACATTGTGGCAAGGTATTTCTGCCTGGTTGTGGAAGTACGTCATATGGATGCTCACGTCGCCAAGAGTTGGGCCACTGAAAAACATCAAAACAACTATCAGGTGGATCAGACTGCTAAGACTGAAGTGGCTCAGGTGGATCTGGACTGACAACATAAGGGTGAACTATTTCTAGCTGGGTGGGCCCATGACACCTCAGGCCATCAAGGAGAGATGCAACATACAGGTGGGCTCGTGATCGAGGGGTGGACTTGACCATGGGCGCTATTGCACAGGTTATCCATGAATGTGAAATGTGCACTGCAATCAAGCAAGCCAAGTGGGTAAAGCCTCCTGGGTCTGGAAAAACAAGTTCTACGGTGACATGGCACCCCAGAGAGAATTGAGTCAGGCAATGGGACTCATTTCTGAAATAACCTCATAGACACCTGGGCCAAAGAGCACGGCATTGAGTGGATGTATCACATCCCCTATCATGCACCAGGCTCCCAGAATATTGAGCAATAAAATGGGCTATTAAAGACTACACTGAGAGCAATGAGGGGTGGGAAATTTCAATGTGTGGGATACACATTTAGCAAAAGCCACGTGGTTAGTCAACACGAGGGGATCTGCCAGTCGAGCTGGCCCTGCCCAATCAGAACTCTTACGTTCTGTGGAAGGGGACAAAGTCCCTGTGGTGCATATAAGGAATATGCTGGGGAAAACAGTCTGGGTTCTTCCTGCCTCAGGCAAAGGCAAACCCATTCGCGGGATTGCTTTTTCTCAAGGACCTGGGTGCACTTGGTGAGTGACACAGAAGGATCAGGAAGTCCAATTGTACCTCAAGGGGATCTTGGGTGAGAATAGTAAATGAATTAAATTGTATGACAATTGTGATAGAATCACTTCCATGGTGGCTTTATGCCATATCAACAGTATTACAGTGAGAATCACCTAGATTAATGAAGGAAGAAGTTTGATGAAACCGAGCAAAGTGCAGTGATGATAGAACCAGACAAGCTCAGCAATAACCATGCCTCCTGCCCTGAAGGACTGTTACAACAGATGAAGCCCAAAGGCGTGGACTAAATGAACTCAATGGACATTTTAGAGGAATGGCTCATATCTGTGTGTCTATATCAAAAGAGGAAAAATGGTGGTGTTTAATTGGAATGTATTGGAAAGTGTAGGACTTGGCCATGGAGTAGATGGTATAGAATAAGGAGTGGATATTGTCCTGGTTTTGGCTGGGATGGAGTTAGTTTTCTATCTAGTAGCTGGTATAGTGCTGTTTTTTGCATTTAGGCTGAGAATAATGTTGATAACACACTGATATTCTAGTTGTTGCTAAGTAGTGCTTATACTAAATCAAGGACTTTTCAGCTCCCCATGTCTGCCAGGTGCACAACAAGCTGGGAAGGGCACAGCCAAGACAGCTGACCCAGACTGGCCAAATGGATATTCCATACCATATGATGTCATGCTCAGCGTATAAGATAGGTCCAGTTGTAGCTAGGTCCAGTTGGCCAGGGAGCAGTGATCGCTGCTTGCGGACTGGCTGGGCATTAGTCAGCAGGTAGTGAGCAATTGCATCGTGCATCACTTGCTTTATTATTATTATTATTATTATTATTATTATTATCATTATCGTTATCGTTATCGTTATCATTATCATTATCATTATCATTATCATTATCATTATTAATTTATTAATTTCAGTTCTTAAACTCTTCTTATCTCAACCCACAAGCTTTCTCACTTTTACTCTTCTGACTGTATTCCTGATCCCACCAGGTGGAGGGGGGGAAGCAAGCAAGTGGCTGCGTGGTGCTTAGTTGCTGGCTGGGGTGAAACCATGACAATGTTCAACCTTGCTATTGCCCAGACCTGACAGCAGGAACAGCAGCAGCCACATCCATTGCACTGAGACTGGAGAAACTTCCTGGGTCTGACAGTGTGCCAGTTTCAGCTCCAGTGGTGTGGGAAGCCAGGATCCCCACACGTCAAAGTCCAATGCATTCATCAGGTCCCTTAACAGGGTTTGTTTCTGACAGTCTGATTTTAAGCTGAAGGAGCTGCATATTGAGACAAGATAAGGTCTGAGATGGTCAGCAGAAGTTTCTAAACTGATAAGACAAGGAAGATATGAACATTTTTTTGAACTGTGTAAGTAATCAAACCAAATGCCAAAGAAGTTTTCTCATGGATGTGCTTGGCACCCCTGTGTGCATACAGAACTGAGCACACCAAGAGAAGTTGTAGTGTTTGGCCAATAGTTAGTGTTACCGGACTCTGACTAGTGAATTTAATGTGACATTTCTTTATTAACTCATGTATAGACTGTATAGTTTTGGCTAGTAAAATTCACCTTACTATATCCAGAGTTTCTTAATAATACAATAAATATCCCCTTCTGTCATCTTGACTATGATATTTTCCTGCATATCATATCAAGCAGATCCCACATGGTAAATGAAAAGTACAAGAGAAGGAACTTTAGTGTGGAATAAACTTAGCAAGTACTGAGTTAATATTTGGGCTTAGAATGGCCGACGGCTCCCTATGAGCTGGAGGCCAGGAGTGTCAGGGGGACCCCAGGGGGTTTGTCAGGCAGGGCCTGGTAGCTGGGGCCCATCCCACCACCCCAGAGGAGCTGGGGGGCACCAGGGCAGCCCCAGGCCCAGGAATTGGGCATCTCACGTTCAGATGGGGACAAGGGACAAGCTGAGGCTAGGCTGGGATGTGGGCCCACAGGTGAGCCCAGCTGGGCAGGTCCCATGGCCAGGCAGGGCAGGGCTGTGGGGAGCTGGAGACTGGCCCTGCCGCAGCATTGCTGGGCAGGGACTGATGGCCCCGGAGGGCTGACATGGGATCCTGGGCTGACGGCAGGGTGGCAGGAGTCCCAGGGATTTGGGCAGACAGCCTGCCTCATGCTGCCTCCAGGGCCCTGACAGCTACAAGCTGTACTTAAAGTCTCAAGCAAGTTTAAAATCTTTATTTTGAGCTTTTATGTTTTATCTGAGTATTGTGTTTCACTTCTATGCCCTTCAGAGATTGAGTTTGATCATCTGTATTCTGACTAAGCAGAGGAGAAATATGTGAGATCACTTGTTTCCTTAACTCATTTTCTGAATAGAATGAAAGAACAGTTTCTTATACATTGTTACAGACACCAAGGGACCCTTTGTATCCTCTCACCAATTTCGTGTTTCCTTACTGTTTCTTGATCTTTACTATTACTGTAATTGAAATTAAAGATAACACACAATCCATCATGTGAGACCACTCACAGTAGAATAGATCTTTTTTTTTTTCCTTGCTAATATTATCAAATATTCCCCATCACTCACCAGAACTAGAGTTAAGGTTCTGTCTTATGTGGTCTGTGAGACAGAAATAGACTGTGGTGTGGGAGATGAATGACTATGAAACCTGCTGCAGATTTGCAGTAATGATTGTTCTTACTTGGAGGGCACTCTGAATTGATGGGTAGTAATAAAAATTTCCAAAGGTCAGTAAAAGAAGAATGGCATGTGGAATGGGTGAACAATTTTCTATGTTTCTAATTATTGTACCCATGAGATTTTTATAGGGGCAATCTAAAATAAACTATTTTTTTGTTTGCTTTACTTTTGCATTGTTTTTAATATGAAAATATCTTAGCTAGTGCCTAGTACTATTTTCAAAAGTAAATGGTTAACAGTTATTGATGAAGTGTCTTTGTCTGTTACAGTTCTTACAGCACTTGTTTGACGTTATAAAAACCTTTTTGTTTCAAATGCTGTACATCTGAAATATTACAGAGTGTAGATTTTCAGGTGGAAGAGAAAACAAAGCCTATATACTTACCTACAATAAATATTAATTAATGTGAGCTTATCTTAGAATGTACACATTTCATTAAGAAAGTTAAAATAGTTCAAAATTAATCATGTTTCTCCTTTACTTTGCTCTTCCATAAATTGATACTATTTCCAGGTTTTGATGCTTTGTTTTAATCTCTTATGAAATACATATTTAAAATTATTTTCTTTGAACTAGATTAACACTATGTAGGCAACACTAGCCTTATGCTGTATATATTACCCTCCTGTTTTGAAAGATTTTACATTACTAAATTTTTTTTTAATTTAAAATATAATCTAAGGTATAAGAATGGATAAAAAAAGATGGGATTCTTTGCATATTTTCTGTTTCCACATGTACTTAACTGGGCAAAAGGTTTCCTGCAGAAAACTCTCTAACCTACTTACAAGTCACGCATTTAAATTTAATATAGATTTATCTAAGTAAGAAAGCAATAGTCATTTGGCTCACTTTCTTTTATGATGAGGAAATAAGAGCATCTGTAGTTTCAAGAGCAAAGATTCTTTTTTCATTTACTGTTTCAGACTGGCAGTCAATGGACCAGCATATTGATTTTATTATTGATCTTGCTATTGACCCAGAAGCAAATCCAATGTTCAAATAAAGATTGTCTTACTTAGGGTCAATTTAGGGGTTGCAATACATGCAAAGAATATTTAAAATGGATTGAATACGCTTCATGTTCAATGTTTATTTGAAGTCCTGCTGTTTAATAACAGTATGGTCTACTGCATATGCTGTACACCTGAGGCACCTTGTAATTCTCATGTATTTGCTTTTGAACAAGTAACCCTTAGTTCCTGCATTGTAAGGTATGATTGATGATTCTTAATTGCTAGACGTGAAAATGTACTATGGAGATGCAGGATTTTGTGGGCAAAAGTAGAAAAATATATTCTTATAAAACTTATCATCAGATAACCCATAGATCTTTAGAAGTATTATTTTCTTGGCTTTGCAGAAATATATACGAGAAGCTGAAGATAAAAGGTAGGGTAATGTTGAGGTCAAAGAGCAATAGGTTAAAGGGGATCAGACACTGGGCGTCCATGTGAAGGCAGCTGTAGAATAAACTGACTCTTCTGTTACACAGACAGGTATAATTGAAAATTCTCTTGAATCACAGGTGAGAGAAAAATGATCAAAGGATTGTTGAAAACAGTAATAACTTCTGGATTTTTTGTTTCACTTATCTGCTGTTCTATATTTTCTCTTATATAAATTTTCTATTAAAAATAAATGTCAAAAACATTTTAAAAGATATTGCCAACACCATCCTATAATTTTCTCATTATGTTTCTTTGTATGATAAAAATGTGTGCTCACACTGGGAAGCTACCAGTTTATAGGAAATCACTTTCAACATCTACATCATCTGATAAGTGGTGAGCTGCAAAAATTATGTGCCCATTATCCTCAGCTTTCTTAGAATCTGTTTCCTTGTATCAGTCGTCTTTTTGTACTAGAGGCAAAGCTGTAAGAAGCAAAATAATGGTGCTTATTTCTCCACATTGTTGCACTTTGGGTAGTCATTTTTATGCAGGCAAGCATAAAGCAAAACAAACCTATTTATGTCTTGAAGGGCTTCTATGCCTATTTTGCATGTATAGAGACATTCCACAACACCTACTACGTATAGTGAAGATTCAACCTCCTGCAGTCTAAGCAGGAGGTTGTGTGTGACAGAAAATTCTTTATCTACTTTTTATCACCAAAGGAGGTGCTGTGCTTCGTCTTCAAATCATGTAAGTGACAATAAGGAGCAAAGGACAAAAGAGAAAAAATCACCACACTTTGTAAATGTGCTGATATTGCATGGAAAGATGAGAGAATGTTATAAAGATGACTAATATTTAAAATTAGCTATTGCAGCAAGATAAGCATGATCACTCAGTAAATAAACAAAAACGGGATATTTAAAGTGTCTTTCTGCAAAGCAGAGGCTCTGTGTTGTCTCTAGATTTAGGAAAGTGAAACTATCTCTAGCCCTAGTAAAGAAAAAAATCTGTTCTGCATGGTTGCTGCAGTGCGTGTGGATCACTGCTCTGAGAGGTCACACAGCTTCTTTACCGCTTCATGGATTTTAGTTGCATCAGCAGCACAGTGAGTAACAGATCATTGTTAAAAACCTTTAATAGAAGGAATATTAGACATTCAGCTGTTGTCAACACAAGTGCTATAGTAGGCAACATTTTCAAAAGTAGGTGATCTAGTTCATATTTAAGGACTCAAATAGCTTTTAATACCTAAATATGAAACTAAAAATAAAATTATAAACATCCAGATTTTAATATTTTATTCACTTGCAGTGACAAAATGGACTGTCGTGGTTTTAGCCCCAGTCACCAACCAAGCACCACGCAGCCGCTCGCTCACTCCCCCCTGGTGGGGCAACTCATGGGTTGAGATAAAGACAGTTTAATAGATAAAGCAAAAGCTGCGTGTGGAAGCAAAGCAAAACAAGGAATACATTCACTCCTTCCCATGGGCAGGCAGGTGTTCAGCCATCTCCAGGAAAGCAGGGCTCCATCACGCATAATGGTTACTTGGGAAGAGAAATGGCATCACTCTGAACGTCCCCCCTTCCTTCTTCTTCCCCCAGCTTATATACTGAGCATGGCGTCATATGGTGTGGGATATCCCTTTGGTCAGCTGGGGTCAGCTGTCCTGGCTGTGTCCCCTCCCAGCTTCTTGTGCACCCGGAAAAGCATGGGGAGCTGAAAAAGCCCTTGACCAGTGTAAGTGCTACTTAGCAACAACTAAAACATCTCCACATTATCACCACTGTTTCCAGTATAAATCCAAAACACAGCCCCATACTAGCTACTACGAAGAAATTTAACTCTATCCCAGCTGAAACCAGGACAACTTCTCTGGTTAATCTTTGACAGTCTTTAAGGTAAAACATTCTCTGTCACTGACAGTTTTTTTTTCTTTTTTACTCTTGAAAAGCTGTTGTTGCCAATTTGGTTTAAAAAAAAATCAAAATTCTAACACTAAAATTATCTCTTACCTTCTGAGTAAAAGGGTTCTTAAAATTACCTTTGGCATGCAAGTACATTTCCATTATGTATATATCCAATTTAAGACTTACCTTGTAGTAATGTCTCTAAAAAGAGGAATGGCTAATGCCAAAATGAAGTGCTCTGATAATAGGATGCACCTTAGGACATGGACCCAGGATTCTCAGCTTGGCTTAGTATTCACTGTTGGCTTTCATAAGTGAACCATATCTCTGGTTCTCTTCTGGACTTAGTGTAGAGGAAATCAGGCTGTAAAAGGATAAGGGAACAGTCATCACTGTTAGATCTTTTTTTTGTGTGTGCTCTACCATGCTACAAAGTTCTCTAATCTACAAACTAAAATAGTAAAGTACTTCCTGTAGTCTTGTGCTTTTCTTAAAAAGAATGTGGTATAATCTATCTATGTATGTGGAAAAAAGTATTAATCATCCCATGAATGGTAATCATTATGAAATACTCCTAAAACCAATTTACAGATGTGCTTAATTTCAGCTCCCTATAAAATAATTTTGATGTTATTGAGATATCTCATGGACTTAAAGCCATATTAAACACTCTGCAAAAAAATTCTTAGAGGAGTAGAGCTTTATTGCCCAACACCTAAAAGGCAGGACATTGTACCATTTACTTGTCCTGCGACAGAGTACAAGACAGGACGAAAAGAGGGTGGACACAGTGAATGCTTTGTAGTAAGTTTCAGAGAACACTGCACTTAGACATGTGGTTGAAGATGTAGCAAGAGTGATAGCACTTAAGTTATTAGGGAGTTGTAAATCTGAAAATCAAGTTTTTTCTTCAGCTACAGTTGTGGTGTAGCTGGGTATCAGGACTATGCTTGTATGTTTATTGACAGACACCTAAGTCATTAGTATCTTGGGTGGTCCAGGAACTCCCCAGCCAGTCATCTGAACAGGTGAGTTAATGGGCTGGTGTGAGACAACAGATCGGCTTGAAACAAGGTGGACCTTCACTAAAAATATTAGACAGTAACACCCCAGATGGGAATTTTGGACAGTTCTGTAATTTCTCCCCCACATGTCCCAAGTTGTTGATACTGCATCTAGTGCAGTTTGCATACCTAAATGTCTTGATTAACATCCTGGGTGCAGTGACCCAAAGACTTGCTACAGAAGTGATCAAGGCATGCATAGATGTAACATTAGTAAAAAGTTAGTAGAAAGAGTTTCTTCAGGAATGACCATGGCGGATAGTCTTTGTATGTAGCTAGGATACGTAAGAGATGTCTTGTGTGTAATTAAGGTGTATCAAGAGGTTAAGGTCTATTGAGTGATGCATGTGTTGAGGTAGTCCCACGGGACCTGGGGCCACATGGATTATAAGCACTGAGTAGAACAGTGGTTTGAAGAGTTTCTTCCAGTCCAGCTGTAGATGCCAGTGCATCTTCAGACCTAGTATAGATAATTTCTTTCAGTGCTGTTATTTCACTTTACAGATAAAGAAAGTTATTCTTACCCTTTGGTTCAAATAGTTCTGACAAGAAGAAGAAACTGTTTCTTCTCAGTAAAACATAAGGTACTATAATTCACATCTATAAAAACTATGAGATGTTGTCAAAGTTGATAGAGTGTATAAACTAACTTTTGAGATGAAAACTTGTAAACTCCATTAACAGCCTGACTTAATATTGTATGGGAATTCAAAGAATCATTACTGGAAATAAAAAATACAATTTGATTTGGAATATTAATTTTAAATGCATTTGTAGTAAGTCAAAATCTTATTTTTGATGATAGTTGTTGGATGGATGGCTACACGAATAGCTGCCTACAGTGCACACAGCTCTCTTGTTAAAGAGCTATGCTGAAATATTGGAAAAGTAGTCCTAGCGTGATTCCTTTGATAAATGGAGTATGGCTCCATGTTTCCAGAACTGTATTTTACATAGTTTTTCTTCTGAACATTTTGGGCCCATCACTTTGGAACTAATCAATGACAATAAAATTTTACTTGGTGGTGTTAAATGGCCTGAAAATAATAGTATCTGTTGTGTTGCAGTTCCACAAATGCTACATTTTGGTTTTGGGCATGTGATTATATAACAGCTGATGAGCTGATAAAAAAGTTAAACTATGACAATCATGATTTACATATTTTAAAATTGTAATTAATTTACATTAGTTAAGAGCTCTTGTGCAGCAAGTGACTGAAATAAAATGATCAGCTTAATGTCACAACCTCTGGTGCTCAGGTTGGATACCATTACACAGAAGGTAGGACCATTACACAAAATACCATTACACAAAAGGTGACAGCTATTTGCTGTTGGGATCTTGCCCAAGGCGGGAATCTATTACTTGAGGAGATCATCAATACTATTTATTGGTAGTATGGAGAAAAATATCCTGGGCAGAATTAATTCCAGATGCCTTTTTCTTTTTTTTTTTTTTTTTTTTTTTTAGCATAATCCTGAAAATTTCAGGCTTCATATCTAGTATAAAGTAGAAGTCACGTATTTTGGGTCATAGTGATAATCTAGAACTTCATTGTTCATACAATAAAAACAATTTGGGAAGAGCAGAGGGGATCTTTCCACGTAAGGTTGGTTAGAACCTCAGAAATCCAACAGAAGCCAGGAACTTACTCATGGAGTTATCTGACTCATGGAGTAGACACTAATTCTTAAAAAGCTGGGGATGTAAAGAATATGAAATCTTTTAACTTAGCTGCTTTCTTTGTTTGTTTGGTGTTTTTTTTAAAGAAAACTAATGTTTGGCTTTTCCAAGATGCTTGAAGAAAAACCTGAGAGTAAAAAGATAAAAAAGGGATTGTATGTTAACAATAACAAACATATTTAAAAATAAAATATCTTGATTTGAACTCTAAATTTTACGACTGACTTTTTTTATTTAACTTTCTGTTTATTATTCAAAAAAAATGTTTACTTCTATGAATTGAATATCTTTAACCTCAGACAAGATTTCCAATACCCCCAAAAAAAACGATTGCACCAATATTCTTTTGTGGGGCTACATTTCATCAATTAAAGCAATTAGGTAATGGTCTCTGGTTTCCAGTTATGAAGAATTCCTCAACATTCCTTTCAGAGTAAAATTTAGAATACAAGATTCCAGCTCAAGATAATTTTCATTCTAGATCTTTTCTTCGTGAACTTGAAATTGTTTCTGTAATTAATTATAAGGTCTATGTAGGGTTTTAAACATAGTTATTAGCTATATGCATTTGGTTTCTGTGTTTCAGAATTTAATACAAATGTATATTTATGTCTATCCATGCACAAGAATGCATCTAAATACACCTGCTTCCCGGTCTTATACTAAAACCTGAAATTCTACAGGTCTTCAGTCCATAGCAACTAAATGCTTTTTAATATCTCCAGAGTGCAAAACTAAGACATCAGATTGTTTACTTAGATAAAAGATTCTACTGTGAGAAGAAATTATTTCCTTTCAGACAGAATTTCACTAAATATGTATATATAAAATTACATACTGTAAAATGCGGATTGACTTCCTGAGGAAGGTAGAACAAAGTACTGCTGAGGAAGGCACAAAAAAAGTACTGCTTGGTACAGCTGAGAAGAAGTGGTGGTGTAAAGGTGACTTTAAACTTTAAAGGTGGTTGCCTGGTCCTGGGGTTTTGCCTTGTAAGCCTTTGCTCTTGACGTATATAGAAGTTCCTCAACACTCATGAGTCATTCTGGTGAGTGGAGAACAACAGCAGTAAGACAAAATTTAATTATGCCCTTTCCCTGATGACATACACCATACTGAAGACGAGTTAAATTACTGATTTTAAGATAGTTCCATATGGACTCAAAAATCTTCGAACGATGCTGAAATCCTTAGATAATTTTAAAATCATATCTCCGCTAGACTGCAAATAAATTTAAGAAGTGTACTTTTTATTTTTTATAGTGAGTTTTCTTTCTACATGTACTTGGTTTGGGTGGGATGGTCTTAATTTTCTCATAGAAGCCAGTAGGGTGCTATGTTTTAAATTTGTGACTAAAACAGTGTTGATAGCATACCTATGCTATAGCTATTGCTTATTTTTCACAGCACCAAGTCCTTCTCTGATTCTCACTCTACCCCCCCCAGACAGTGGGCTATGGGTTGGCAAGAAGCTGGGAGGAGACGCATCTGGAACATCTGACCTGAAATGACCGAAGGGTTATCCCATGCTGTATAATGTCATGCTCAGCTATAAAAACTAGGGTGGGGGGTGGGGTGTAGTTTGTCCAATGTAGCTGTTTCTCAGAGACTGCTGGTGGGAGGCGATGAGTGTTTGCCTTTACATTCTTTCCCCCTCATTCCTGTTCACTTGTTAAACTGCCTTTGCCTCCACCCACAAGTTATTTTTTCTCTTTTGCTTTTCTGATTGTCTCCGCCATTCCCCTAGAGTGGAGGGAAGGAGTGTGTAAGCAAGCAGCTTGTGGGTGCTTGGTTGCTGGCTGGGGTTGACCCACTACAACACAAGAGACTTCTCTTTTGTTAAGCAAAGTCACTTCAGACAGGCACTGGTTAGCTAACAAATCCCTTTCTGTGATGTTGACTTGAATGACAATATTAAAATAATAATATTTTAGAACACAGAAGAAAGTTTATTAGAACTTCCCCAGCTTATTAATAGTATGGTTCAGTCCACCAAGGTGTACCAGTCACCACAGGACTTACACAGCAAAACTAATTTGTCTAGAGAAAACAAACTTTTAGTGTAATGTCATATACAAACTTAGAATATTATTCTCTAAAGTTGCATAACTACTGCTCTGAATGACTGAAGCATTGAAATGACATCAAACATTAGCCACTGTGGAAACAGATGCTTTAAAATGCTTTAAAATGTTCACTATTTTAATTGCCATGTTAATCTTTAAAATGTATCTTTAACAAATTTTTTAAAAATACATTAAATAAGAATTTCTGGCATAATTCCATGGTATTGTCTTTCTTTGTGATACTTAGACATGCCTTTTGTGTAGAAGTAAACTAACTACACAGTGGGCTTTAGTGGAACTTATCATCAATTGTTTATTTTGAGATCTTTTATTATGCAAAAGTGCAATTAGTCCTTTAAGTTGTTGCTATAGGTCTATTTGGAAGGGGAAATAAAATAACAGTTTTTTCCATCATTCCCAGGAAGATAAATTGAGCATCCTTCCTCGAGCTTGTAAAGTTATTAATATGGCATGTGGGAAAAGCAAAGACTTTCATAAAACATAAGATTAGTCTACTGATTCACCATTTCTTTAAAGATCTCAATAAATTTTATATTTTTCTTAACATTCCAGATCCTTTTATTTTTTCTGTTATAAAAGAACATGCATTTCCAACTATAAAGTTTCTAGCTCTCTTCTTAACTTATTTACATTTATATACACATACTTATTACTTCAGTAAGCTGAACTTATAACTTTGTGGAATTGATTCAATTTATTAAGTGCTCGAGGCTGACAATACTACCTTTAGCATTTATATATTTCTTCCATTGTATGACCTGTAAATACATTTTAAGGAAGCCCTTTAGGACCAAACACAGATTTTTCTTTTCCTGTGTTACCAGTAGTCACCAGCATTGTTTTTAATCAATTCAATTAGAAATATGAACTCAGGTGGCCAGAACTGTAATCCAGATTGACAGAGGAAGCAAAATGCAAAGCAGCTTGGAGCAATTTGTTTGATACCGTGTTCCCAGGCCAGCAGTTAAGGTTAATGAGTTTAGGAAAATCAGGCAGCAGGGAAGGAAAGAGATTTGTCTTTCAGAATCTCTCTTGCTTTCTCAGCAGCTGTACTTCATTGACTTGTTTCAAGTGACTTAGTTTCTGGGGAAGGGGGTACCTGGCAGGTAGGGAAGTGGATTAGGCAGATATATAGAGTAGCTTTCAGTACACCATTATTGCCCGTTTCCTCAGGAAAAAAAAAAATTGATCTGTCAAACCTGCAATATCTGCTCAGTGACCTTCTGGGACATGAGGCTTGGAAAGCTCGAGAGATGTTATGCTAGATTGAAGCCTAGGACTTTAACATGGATAGTTGGTTCATCTATTGACAGTGTTGAATTTAATGCTTACACTCAAAGGTATTGCTCATCTGTTACAATCTATTTCAGAGGTAGTGAGGCTAGAAAATCCAGTCTGACATCCCATGAAAACCTGACACCTAACAAAAAATGTGTAAGCTAACAAACTCTGAACTGGTGTCGGAAATGTGGAAGGCTTGTTTCTAGTAATTCAGTAAGAATAGTTCATTACCTGCTCTATGCCTGTCACCTTTGGCAATAGTTTGGAAACTGCAAAATTTTTGGACATTTTATAAGGCCTGGTAACAACTGTTTCAGTCGTCTTAATTGTGCTTTGATAAATGCATGACTCTAATACTTGCATACTACAATTGAGCAGGTGAACAGAGTATTTCCTTCTGATTTTTTTAACCCTGCTCAATTCCATTGTTGCACAAGTGCTGAATAAAATGTATTGTTATTTCAACCTCTTGATTTTGTGTACTGGCTTCAAAGTTTTGTAGGGAATAACACCAGGATCGTTCTATAAGTCTCAAAATAGTTCAGAATATATAGTATAGAAGCTTATTACAGACTTACGTAGTATTAAAAATGTATGTATGATAGATGATGATCTGGTATACGTACATATGCTTGCAGTAACTCACTTAAAAATAACAGAATGCTAGAAAAGAAAACAACTAGTTTGAATATAATATCAAAAAAGATGGACAAAACCTTCCCTCAATGAATTCCTGCTTTTTTTGATGCAGGAAAATGAAGTAAAATAATGCAGTCTAAAGATAATCTTTAAATTAACATCTTTATATTACAGGAAACTTTTTGTTTAGGGAAAAAAACCAAACCCTACAACTTAATTTTGCTGCACTGTTGCAAACTCTATGAATGACATGGCACTTCAGGGCAGGGTTTAGGGGACATGGTAGTGTTGGGTTGACAGTTGGACTTCATGATCCTAGAGGTCTTTTCCAACCTTAATGATTGTATGATTCTATAATCTGAAATATACCATAAATATCACCGTATTTTTTCTAAATTTGTTTACATAAGTGTTCTTCATTTGGCTCTCAGCTGGGTATCCTAAAACAATAGACATTTCCTCATATAAGCCCAATCTGCTCTGATCTATATCATTATAAAGGCAACAGATGTGTAATAAACATTGTCTTCTAAGCCACTTTTTTAACAAGGGTTTGTGGCATGTAAATGTTCACTTTGAAATTTGAGAATTAGTTTGTGAATAGATGCTTTATTGTACTATGTGTGTTTCAAGAGCAAATTTTAGTTATATGCCAGTGTTTGAACAGTTGTGAAATAGAAAATATACTAAACAAAAAAATGTATTGTGGAAAATATACTTAGAAGTATGTCTCTGGGTTTTGTGGTTTGTTGGCTATTAGAGGACCACCTGTTGTGGGTTTCTTTTTGTATGTGGTAATAAAGGTATAAACTTGTGCCTGTGTTTCATAATGCAACAAGATGTAGAGCACTTCATGTTTTTGTGATATTTGGCTTGATGGCAATATGGGGTCTTTACCTTATCTTGCCAACCATTTCACTTGGAAATGCTCCTGGTAGATCCTTTTTCATTCTGAGTCTCAGAGGAACAATGCATACTAATGACCACTACAAGAGTGAGTGAAAGAGTAACTAAAGTAAAGGTACACTTTATTACAATCTGTCCATGATTTTTAAAAATTTATATCTCCCTGATTTTTTCTACTGTTGAATATATTTAAATGTATCTTGCTTTTCTCATCAAGTGTGTATTCTTAAACAAAATTGACAAAGAGCTACCACTATCAATATAGTTGATATGCTTGAAATCCAAGATATCATAGTGCAAAATTATTTCTGATCAAGCACAGTAATTTTTTTTTTTCATATTCTGAAGATTTTGATCATGATAATAGGGGTCTCTAAGTACATAGTTATAGAACAGATTGAAACAGCTTCAAATCTCTGTTTCTGTAAATTAGACCTTGTTCAGTACTGATTTTAGGCTACATGCACTTTATATTTATTTTATAAATTGCCTAAGTACATTCAGTAAATAGAGTAAGATCTTTTGGGAAAGAGTCAAGCCAGGGTATACTCAGGCAAAAGTCACCCACATCTTCAAAAAAAGTAGGAAGGAGGATCCAGAGAACTACAGGCCAGTCAGCATAGCCTCAATCCTAGGAAGGCTTTGGAAGAATTTTTCCTGAAGGTATGTCTAGGCATATGAAGGAAAGCAGTTTGGGAACAGTCAGCATGGATTTCCCAAGGGCATATACTGCTTGATGAACTTGATGGTTTTCCATGATGAGATGGCGTAATGAGTGACTAAAGGTAGAACATTGGATGTTGATTTTAGAACTGAAGAATGTTATAAAGAAATCTCCATGCATTGTTTTAAATTTTAATAAAATACTGTTAAAGTCTTGATCAAGTGAACATCATTACTAGAACTTAAAAATAAATTATGTTTTCTTTTCAAATAAATTACCCACCATACCCAAATTCAGATTTTATCTTATATTTACCTAACAATCTGAAAATATTCCAACATAACAACACAACACACGTTTTTTCTAATATTCCACTTTTGATTTGTTTATCCATGCATTTTTATATTGTGTACAGTTATTGGAACAATCTGGAATCCTTTTATTTTTAGATGTAGAATAGATTCAGATGCCCTCCAGAAAATTGTTGAACATCAGTTTAAACTGATGTCCACCTATGTAGATTATTCATTTTCCTCTTTGAATGTTTAGAAATCCTTTACTTCTGACCTTTGAAATAAGAAAGTGTTTATAACAATTTTAATTTAAGATGTGTTGACTAAACTGGAGCATGATTTATTAATGACATGAAGCATCTACTATTTAAGAAAGGTTCTGTAATGGCTCCCTGGTGCACCATTTAAAATGTATATCAAGCTTGAAGATTACAGAAACAATTGGAGCTTTACAGAGCTATAGTCTTCATTAAGATAGAAAGCATTATTAATGATATGCTACTTAATTTGCTCTTTGACTTACTCTTCTGGTCTTCATGCAATGCTGAAAAGGTCAGTTTTAACACAAAGTTACCTTGAAAGACTCAGGGGATATGTGTTAATGGGTGGAGATGCTGATGTGAGCAGCCATAAAGGTTAGAAGGGAAAAATTACTGACCAGAAGAAAATGCCTGTTCAAAAATACTGACAGAGAAATTGCCTGTGAGTCTGGGAACTAGGCCTGGGAACCAGAAACATCCTTGAAAAGTGCAGCTGGCATCTTTGAAGTACAGCTGGGTACCTAGAAATGGAAAACATTTTGAGATACCATCGATAAGTGTTAAAACAAAAAAATGTAATGGCAACTTATCATCTGAAAAAGTGGATACAGTGTGGAAAAATAAAATTGGTCTGAAAGAAGAAAAAACATCATCATCTCTTGGATGTCACAGGTGAGAAATTAAAGTTAACAGCATCATCTATTGGCTGTTCAAAGTGGTGATACCTATGCCCTCTTATGTCTCTGTGATATGAAGGACTTAATTTTTATCCAAAATCTGACAACTTCCCATGTTACATATACTTTTTCATTCTTAAAGAAGCTGAATTCCACATGAACTTTTTATGAGATCTTGGAGTCTTACCAGGGATGCTTGGCTGACTCCAGATTATGTGATGCAAATCACCTCTGAAGTGAGACTGAAGTCTGTTCTTTTACTGGTCCCCCTCAGGACCCATTTCTGGGGTCAGGTTGGCTTGTTCTTCCACCTCTGGAATGGTTGGTTTCCCCTTTGGAATCAGCTTGTCTTCCCCTCTGGGATGGTTTGGCCCCTTTTGAAATTTAATTTGCTTGATATTGGTATTATATATCCATATAAATGATCTACCATAAGCATATTTGTTGCTATATTATTGTAAACTCCTTCAGTAATAATAAGTTTGTAGTAATCTGTAATAGTATATACCTACTTAGTTGTTGCTGTTATTGGTTGTTGCTGTATGATTGATGGCTGCTATTATTAATGGCTGTCATATAATTGATTGACACTGTAATACAGATAGCTAATAGTAATTTCTAACAACTTGAGTTATATTACCTCTCCTAATCATAGATATACTTGTCAGTGGTTATTTTTGCAATAGTTTACACGTTATTTGTGATTTTTTGGTATTTGCTGTAATCTGTAATGAAGTAAAGAAATTTAGAGGATAGATACTTCCATGTTCTTGTGTATTATGGAATCCTACAAAGCCATGGTTGTGATATCTACACGCCCACAGGCTGGGTAACCCTCTAGGTCATAACAGAGGCAAAGGAAACACAGAATTCTGCTTTTCTTATGAACTTCAGATTGGAATTTCCTAGCCAGAGAAAATTAGGATAAAAACTTTGGCAACTGATTCATAGAAAATACTTCTGTGAGTTTACACCTGTGACTTAAATACTGCTTATGACTTATTAAACCATCAAGTGCTAAAAAGGGTTAAAAGACTTGATATAAATGAGAACCTTTAATACTGTTTTAAAAGGAGTGACTCAAAAGAGGATACTTTAAGGCATAAAATAGAATTTAACAGTTGCCGTCTCTTTCCTTCAGTATTTATGGTCAAAAAGAATTTAAACTGTAGTTGAGCGGTGACATGTAACCTGCCTAGATGACGTGGCTGTGGCATTGTGTCAGCCTGTAAGTAGCAGAGAGACAGAGCTTGCTTATAAAACAAAAAGTAAGCGGAAGCAATAACTGCCATTTTATGAGGGGACTGTATCTGTTACCTGCAAGAAATGATGGAAGCTGTTCTCATTTCAAAATCATGGTAGCTAAAATACATCCAGAGTTGAAATAACAGGTGGAAATGGTAAGCAGAAGGGGAACTGTTGTGCCCTTAAGGCAAGCACAAATTTGTAACTTTGTAGTCTTTTTACTGAGGATTTAAAATTTTCATGTAAGGAATACAAAAGATAGAATAAAAAATAAGTCAAGATGTAGACAGTTTCAGTGGACAGAATGGTAATAATGACAGCTGTGATTTGATATTTGGCTATACACAAAATAAATTAATAGATTTTCTTTACAAGGTTCTTTACTAGCTACTTGCTGGTTTTTTTTTTCCTTTTCTTCAGGGTGAACTTTGGTTTTTGTTTTTATTTGTTAATTTGTTTATCTCAGATTATATGTGACCTCATTTTGTAAGATAAGTAACTATGAATATGACTAAATATAAATAAGAACTTTAAAAGTCTGCATTTAGATTAACAATTTGAAAAGATATGTGAAAGTATTTGTTAATTTTTAATTACAGGGAAAAAAAATGTAGTAAATATCAGAAGTTCTATGCCAAAATTTAAAAGATGCTTCTGTTTGCAGGGCTTAACTAGGTCTTTAAAATTTATGGATATTAAAAGTTTTGTGCTTTGTTGGTGTTATGAAGAAGTCTGATACTCACTTCTAAATAAACCACTGGAACTTGAGGGTCAGGTTCTAAACTTCAAAGAATGTCAAATTCAGGACTGAAATCATTTGACTGAGAAAGTCACTGTGTAGAATCCAACATCGAACATTTTGTATTTCAGTGACTTTGGAAGTAGATGCATCACCTGCCTTCCAACTTCTAACATGCAGCAAGAACATGCTTTCCTACTGAGCCAGAGCAGATTACATCTTCAGGGCTGGGACAGTCTTTGGAGTCCTTTGTGGAACTATGAAAAAGGCACCAAGAAAAACAATCCCTAGTGTATCTTCAAAACTACAAACACTGCATATGTGGCACTGTCTTAAGCACATTCTCCAGAAAAACAAATGTTTTGTTGCTGGTCTCTATGGTGACTCTTTCTTGAAAAAAGAGAGCCATTTTCAAACAAGATATAGGATGTGTTACAGCTCATCAAAATGCAGATGTTATGTCTCACGAGGAAGTAATGTTTCAGATGTATTTTTGATAATGACACTAGTAGAACTTAAAGTAGTCTCACTGTGACAGGTCTCTTGTATGAAAATAGAATTTTGTTGGTTCCCAACATCTGCCAACTGGTACAACTTGTCTAAATGCATATTTAATATATATCTGATCCTTTTAGAGAGAATGGAGGAATCATTTTAAACATGCAGCAGTAGAAAATCTAAATGTACTATCTGAACACTACTGCCTCAATATATGAAAATCTTTAGAGAAATTGTAAAATAGAGCTGGGTTAGGAATGGCAGAAAAGTGATGTTAATCCCCAGATTACGATTCAGATATGTTCAGATTTTGAACAGCAGATTACCAAAAGCAAGTGTTCAAAAATACAAAGACAGTAATGATAATAAGGTCCACTGCATTTAATTTTTTTTCTGTCTGAAATACATAGAAGGACCTATAAGTAGAATTATGAAAAGATTTTAGTCACTAATTTCTGGTTTTGGTGTTTCTGCATAAAATATGTGCCTCTAATCTGCAACCACCTAGATGTACCTAACATACTTATAAAATCTACATCAGTTTCCTGAGGATCTGAATTCCTTTTATTTATCATACTCATAATCAGAATGCTGAACAGCTCAAATACATTAGCATATTCCTGTCTACAAAACCAGTTTCAGTGGGCATTTCAGTGTTTGGATCATTCATAGGGTAGTAGAGAGAGGACAGTATCATGTAATCTAAATCATATTGTTTAAATGTCTGATGTCTAAATCTGAGCTTCCTTCTCTGGGAATCCTTTATAGTCAATAGCAACAAGCCAGGAGCTCTAGAGGAATAATTATGTGTCCAGTCTTAAACAGCTGTATCAACATGAAGTGTATACTTTCTAGAGGTATGTATACTGACCATAAACAAAGCCTAGGGTGTCTAGATCAGGCTTCTGTGTGCCCAATATGCGCAGATGAATCCAACCCTTAGTGCTTGTACAGAAAATAAGAAGTTCAGATTTTCTTTTTTTTTTTTTTTTTTTCATAAAATCATAGAGTATCCTGAGTTGGAAGGGACCCACGTGGACCATTAACTCTTGACTCCACACTGGGCAACCTAGAAGTTAAACCTAAATCTATCTAAGAGCATTGTCCAAACACTTCATGAATACTTACAGGCTTGGGGCCATGACCACTTCCCTGAGAAGCTTGTTCCAGTGCTTGACCATCCTCTCAGTTGTGGTCCCTGACACAGCCTTAAGCTGTTCCCTCACATCCTCTCACTGGACACCAGAAAGAAGCAATCAACACCTCTCTCTCCATTTTCCCTCATGAGGAAGTTGTAGATAGCAATGTCTCTCCTCAGTTTCCTCTTCTCTAAGCTGAACAAAGCTAGTATCCTCAGCTGCTCCTCATAAGTCATGCCCCGTAGTCTTTTCATCATGCTTGCTACCCTCCTTTGGACACGTTCTAATATTTTTGTACCCTTATATTGTGGAGCCACAAAATGCACAGAGCACTCAAGGTGAGGCTGCAACAATGCTGAGTATTATGGGACAAGGTCACGGATGGAGTAAGAATGGACTTCACTAGTAAGAGAAGCAAAAATATACTTTCTTGATATAAACCAGTGAGTTAACAAAGTTCAATGATAAATGCAACAGTGGTTTAACAAGATTCAATGACAAGCTGTCCTGGTTTCAACTGAGGTAGAGTTAGATTTCTTCATAGTAGCTAGTATGGGGCTGTGTTTTGGATTTGTACTGGAAACAGTGGTAATAATGGGGAGATGTTTTAGTTGTTTCTAAGTAGCGCTTACACTGGTCAAGGACTTTTTCAGTTCCCCATGCTCTGCCGGGTGCACAAGAAGCTGGGAGGGGACACAGCCAGGACAGCTGACCCCAACTGACCAATGGGATATTCCACACCATATGATGTCACGCTCTGAGTATAAAGCTGGGTGAAGAAGGAAGGGGGGAATGTTTGGAGTGATGGTGTTTATCTTCCTGAGAAACCGTTACGCATGATGGAGCCCTGCTTTCCTGGAGATGGCAGAGCACCTGCCTGCCCATGGGAAGTAGTGAATGAATCGCTTGTTTTGCTTTGCTTTCACGCACAGCTTTTGCTTTACCTGTTAAACTGCCTTCATCTCAGCGCAGGAGTTTCCTCATTTTCTGATTCTCTCACCCATCCCACACAGAGCAGGGAGTGAACGAGTGGCTGTGTGGTGCTTGGCTGCTGACTGGGGTTAAACCACGACACAAGTTGCACTTGATTATTTACTGCAGAGAGGACAGGGTCAGACAAAGCAGTCAGGGAGACCCTCCCATTGAGTCACACAGTTCAGAAAGGACCCCCTTGCTTTCTAAACTCCTTCAGTGAGGAGTCTGGGTGCACCTGGATCCAATCTTAGTCCCAGACTCGGTCAGCTGTTTATGTCTAAAGGGTTATATATGTGCAATCAATCCTTTATACCACTTAGCTATGATTTCAAAATTTAGCATGCTATTAGTCACAGAGAATCTGTTGTGGCGAGGAATCTCTCAGCCTTGAGGAGTAACCTTGAGAGGCATCCCTACTGAAGGGGAGATCCTTGTGTGCAGTCCACTGCCATGCAGGCGAGCTTAAATGGCTCTTAGGCGGGTCACTATTTATGAGGGTAAGATGATTGGCTCATAGTCATATTTGCATACCAACAACAGATTTTAGTTGAGCCAGATGGCTAGACTGGAGCAGGGTTATAGAAGATAAAGGTTGGGGTGGGAGGATGGGTGGGAGGGGAGGCCAGAAGCACACTGGGACAGACAATCACTTCTTTCCACTGCTCGGCTATATTGTACTTAATGCACCCCAGGTTATGGTTGCCTCACAGGAAATTGGCTGCTGGGGCACATTGTTGACTGATATTGAACTTACCATCAGCTAAAACCTCCTTTCTGCAGGGCTGCACTCCAGCCTCTTGTCCCCCAATCTAGAAGTACGTCCAGGATTACAGTGACCCAGGTACAGAATCCAGAATTCTCCTTGTTAGATTTCACACAGTTGGTGATTACCCAGCACTCCAATCTATGAAGATGTCTCTATAAGTTCTCTCAAGAGAATTGATTCCCTTGAGGGACTCAGTGGCTCCTTCCTGATTTAGTATCATCAGCAAATTTACTTCACATGCACTCAACTCCTGTGTCCAGGTCATTGATAAAAACGTTGAAGAGAACTGGCCCTTAAACTGAGCCCTGAGGAGTACCACTAGTGACTGGCCACCAGCCAAGTGCCACCTCTTTTGCTACAACACTTTGAGACCACTCTTTCAGCTAATTGTTCACCCATCATATTGTTTACATGTCTACCTATATGGTGGACATCTTTTCCAGAGGATACTTTAAGAGACAGTATTAAAAGCTTTGCTAAAATTTCTTAACCCCCCCTCCCCCACATCCACTGCCTTCCCTTCATCTATTAGATAGGTAACCTTGTGATAAAAGGATATTAATTTAGTAAGGCATAACTTTCTCTTCATGAACCCATGTTAGCTTTGACCGATGACTGCATTGTCTTTCAAGTGTTTTTCAATAACTCCCAGAATAATCTCCTCCATAATTTTACCAGGCACTGAAGCGAGACTGACAGGACTATAATTACCAGGATCTTCCTTCCTGCCCTTCTTAAAAATTGGAATAATATTTGCTAGCTTCTAGTCAACTGGGACCTCTCCAGATTCCCAAGACCATTGATAAATGAGACATGTCTCGCAATAACATTAGTCAATTTTCTCAGTTACCCTGAATAAATCTCATCAGGCTCTGTAGACTGTGTATTCAGTTGCAGCAGCAAATCCCATTCAAGTTCAAAGTCAATTGGGAGTGTATCACTCTCCCAGTCACAGTCCTCCAACCCTCACTGGCTGTAAAGACAGAGATGAAGAAGGCATTAAATGCCTCTGTTGTATCTTCATCCCTATTTGTGTGGTGACCAACCTTATCAAGTAATGGACTAATGCTTTCTTTAGTTCTCCTTTTGCTGTTAACATACTTTTAGAAGCTGCTTTTTTTTTTTTTTCTTCTCTGAGGAGATTTTTATTGTCTTTGAAAATTTATAGTTCTTCTTCTGTGAGAGACTCTATGATGGATAGTTAAGTCTGTTTAAAAATTGTTATTTTGAAATTCTGGGTGAAACAGTGTTCTCTACTTATGAGCTGGAATATGCAGCAACTTGCATGGAGGCATAGAATATATTGACACACCAGACATATGCAATTTTTGTAACTGAGTTGCTGTACTACTGAGCAGTTTTGGCAGCAGCTACAGAAGTCACAGCTAAAGCCTCCCCTGCAGTCTCCAGCTGCCTCAGGAGGAGAATGGAGAAAAGAACAAAGAGCAATATGGCAAGGTTGCACAGCTGTTTCAGGAGGGACATAATTTATAATAGTTTTATTTTGGAACCTCAAAGCAAGCATGACTGGATGAATAACGTCTATGCATGAATTGATTGTGTGTTACAAGGATCTCTGTTTCTCAACATATTGTAAATCTGTTACCAGAAAGAAAGAAAACAGTAAAGAAAAGAGAACTCACTTGTCTGTTCTGATTCACCTGGCCATTGTCACTTGGAAGCTCACTGTTCGGAAAATTGGTATCAAATCAAACTGGTATAACAAATAAATGATCAGTTGTTGTAGAAATATATACTATTACTCAAGAGAGCTGTTGCCCTCTACTTTAGGATTTGTCTGTCTCCAAGAAATTATTAAAGGTTTTATTTGCCTGCCGTTATTGGACAGAGGTTCACATCTGAACAAGGTCACATTAACCAGCTCTGCGAATAGAAATATTTCTGGTGCAGGAACTCATTCATGAAATTAAAATCTTATAACATAAGGTTAAGGCAAGTTTAATGTTAGTGCAAGGGTCTCTACTGTACCACAAATAGATGAAGTTTTTCCATTTTCTGGGGACAGAAGAGAAGCTGACTTTTCAGATAGATTTACTTGTATTCTGAATCAGAGTTATGTGTACCAAAGACATCTCACCCGTTAGTCCTGTCTTTTTGCAAGGTATCATTTGTCCCACGGTCTTCTATATCCTTTTGTACATGGTGGTATTTCAACTAAAGTGCGGGTCTCTGCCAGGAACTAGTCCTAGGACTGTGTCCGTCTGACTGCTGTCAGAGGTCTCTGTTTTGCTTTTTGACATTTGTAAAAAGTTCTATTTTTTAACGCGACATTAGACGGAAACTTACTGAGATATTGTATTTCAGGACTTCTCTTGAATTCTTTTTCCACCTTTCAACTAAACAAAAATAAAAGGCAATAAGAAACAGTACGGGAGCAAATAATTATGTGTGTCCTGTCTGGTAGCGTATAAATGATATGTGACTGTTCCTGCCTGACCCTAGTATTTAAATGAGATGTGGTATTCAGTTATTGTGAATCCAAAACAACCAGGCAGCATGAGGCAGGTGGAAATTTTGGAATGCAAATGGAAAAAATGAAAAATATTTTTAGCATAAACCTTACTTCTTAGTATAACAACTGGTTGGGGATGGGTGAAAGAGTTCTTTTCCTATTATTTCAGGCTAAAGAACTGTGTATTTTGGATACAGATGTTTTACCTTATTTCAATATAATTTTTTATCCATATAGAGAAGTTAATGATCTTTTGAAGTTACATTGGAATAAATTCCTGGAAACAATGTGAAAATTAATACTTTTGTGCAAAGATTTGAAGCCTCTTAAAATTCACTTGTAGTTAATACAACTGCAGTACTGATCTTTCTGTCTTCTTATATATTCTTAAGTGTTACACCAAGTACTCTTAAATACATTCAGGAGATTATGTTTACATATCTTATCCTGTCCCCGAAATAAAAAGTTTGTGAGCACACAGTGACTTTTTCCCTCGATAGAGTGACACTTTTGCATCACAATTCATTCCTTCTGCAGAATCAGCCATGCATGAGGACTAGGCCTGGCCCACAGAAGTCAGACTTACACTCAAGGTGAACCTTAAAACCAGCCCTTTAGCATAATACTCCTGGCAATAATAATTATAATATTTACTACACTCCCTTTCTTATGTCCTGACCTGAGGCTGACTGGGTAAGAATAAAGCTATCAAAAAAACAGTTCCCTGCTTAGGGATAGTCACCTTTCCAAACATAACTATGTTTCAACATACAAGACTTTCTAAATAATCTATTGAAAAAATTGAAATGCATTAATCACCAATGCTAAATTAATCATTCTGTGACAAAAATTTCTGCTATTTGCTGAAAATACAGCAAGTACTGATATTTTTCTCCAGAGGTAACTATTACTTTTTTCTAGTCAAGTAACTATATTCAGGAGAAAGTGCAAAAAATGTTGAGTTAGCGTATAAGCAATTTGATTCTAATTTGAAAACATTATGCTTTGTATTCTGAAGTAACTTTTGGATTTTGTTTAACTAAATAAGCACAATTACAGTTTCAATGCTGCCACTGAAGAATGAAATACATTCCTAGAGCATGGAAAGTAGGATCAAAATAAATATAAAAACCTTCCCTAAGAAGTTCATGCGTATGGAAATGATGTACAAAACTTATTTTGATTGTAGTTTTGTTACATACCTCTGAGAGGTAACAGAGCACCAAGTGTTCTTTAATGTCTTCATGCTGCAAATAGAGCTAATAAGCTGAATGGTTCATCTTTATGTAACCCACTTAAGGAATTGGCATCATTTGGTAAATTAAATTACTGTTCTAAAATCTGTACTCTTATGCTGTCCTTTAAAAGTGAGCAATACACTCTGTAATTTAATTCAGAGCAATTGAACTGTCATTAAGTAAGCACTGCTGCTCTTTTGAGAGTGACTTGTTATGTTCCTTTTAAACATAATGCAATACCTGGTGTTTTTTTTCTATTCTATTAAGCTTTCTGTGACTTCAAATACTTCCACTTGTAAGCAGAGCCAAATCACTTCCCATTTTGTCTTTATACAACTGATATACTAGGGCTGTATTTGTTATCTTTATACATCCTTTTTGTGTCTGTCTCTTACTGCAGAGTCTTGTGTAACCTCTCTTCTTATGTTCTACTGTCAGGGCATTAAGAACAGAGACACTCTGAAATTGGTTTATGCATGTAAAAATCCAGGCAAATTGTTTATTTCTTTGAGCCTTCCCATTGATGAAACTTTCCTTACTCATTTTCTTACTTCAGTGTCTTGAGTGGCGTAGCACACAGATGATTTTGTTTCTAATTCTATACTTCCTAATTAGTTGTCCTGAACACAAAATTTTCAATGCTCTTTTAATCTTTGTCTTAGAACTTAGTTCTTACAATGTGTGATTAATTTCTGGAAAAAGTTTTGTATCTCATATATGACTCTATAAGTGTCTGTAGACTATCGAGTAAGTTACAAAATCTTGATGCTTAGACTTCTCTAATTACCTCTGCAGATTCGCATCCTGGAACCTAACATTAAAAACTGCAGGGTATCCTAAAGAACCTGAATTTTCCAAAACAAAATTTTTTTCAATTTTTAAAATATAAGTCTTAAGGAATTCTGGTAACATAGAGACATAACTTTTGTCACTATTTTAAATTATAAAGAGATAAAGAAATCTCTCTACTGAGTTTAAAAACTGGTCAACAGCTGTTTATGCTTGTACACTGCACTTCATAAGGACTTTCACTGTCACTTTTCTTTGATCACTAAGCATAAAATCTTATGGGTAAGCTTATTTCTCTTGAGATGTTGAGTCAAATGATCACAGTATTTCTTCTGTTTTGAGTCATAAGAAGCTTTATAATTTGGGGTTCTTGTCCCCGTCATGTGTAAAATTAAATATAATTCTGTAAGCAAATTAAAATTTTCCCTTAAAATTGCTTCACATAAATAATTCTACTTGAGGCAATACATCTGAATTTCAGTCTGAAAACTTCACTTCAGCTTTATAGTTACCTCTCTGGAAATCCTTTTCAGCATGACAAAAGGAGGAAAGAAAAAGGTCTAGGAAATTAAGGACTAACTCTTCAAATTTTGGTAGAACATTACTAGAAAAATCTTACAATAACCATTTATATTAAAATAAAACTCAGAAGAAACCATATAAAATCAAACATATTTTCCTCTTATGGAGAAAGTAAGCACCTAATGTCAGCACTATCATTTATATAACTTGAGTTTGATAAGGTTTCCAACATGGTCTATATGAGAACCTTATGAATGAAGTAGGGAAACAGGGGCTTTAAGAAATGAATGAAAAATAAGAAAAAAAAAAAAACCAAAACAACAAAATAATAAGCAACAAAACCAGAAGCATAAGTTTAATTACGATCCTTTTAAAGTTTTTCAAGATGGATACAAAGAAAGTTTGATTTGGACTTTATTCTAGTCAGTATTTTTTACAGAGATTTCCTCTTGTTAGAGAGAAAACATTTATAGATAATATTAGTCTATGAGGAGTTGCAAGCTTGGTAAAAAATGGTCAAAAAGCAAGAGATACAATACACTTCATTAAAACTACATGTGAATTCCTCTGCTAAAGCAAGGCTTATCAAATGAAAATTAATCTGGCTAAGCAGAGGTACTTCAAAATAGGGGAGCTGGGCTTTGAGTGGGTTAAAAATAGAATATGGCTACACATGATACTGATGCAATAAATAAATAAGAGGTAAATACCATTCAGGGTATACTACCAATCATTTTGTATGTAAATCAGATGAGGAAATGATTTATTTTATTGTGTTCTGTTCTGGTATGTGTTTAAGAAAGCACACTTCAAAAATATTGTAGAAAACTTGGTAAACATAAATCAAAGAGCATATTTGACAGAAAACAAATAAAGAAAAAATTTAAATAAATTTATTATCTATGGAAGGAAGGAATTTTCCTTTACAGAAGTAATCTTTTAAGTTATACACCCTATTTTTCTTTTTTCTTTTTTTTTTTTTTTTAAGAGGACATAACTTGTAGACAGTTGTTGCCTATACTCACAAGGGATCAGAAAATAGTTTAAAAGGGACACTGAAATTTACCCTTTAACATATGTTCTCAAGATCAGGTTAGACATAACTTTCAGGAACTGTTTAGGTATACTGAATCTTATTTTAGGGATCATTTGAGACATCCTGTTCTCAGAAAGGTATATTTTCCTGATTCTTCTTGACCTTATGACTGCACTGTAACAGCCAAGTAACTCTTTATTGTTAGGTTTTATATCCTGTATCATGATGAACTTCACATAATCCCAATAAAAGAGGTTAGAGTCTCTAAATGTAGTAATAGACTTACTGACTTATAGACTTTGAATATTTGATCACTGGGCTATATCTACCAAAAATTGTTTGGAATGACAAGTCCCATATGAGCGAACAAAGAAATAGCTGTCTGTATTGAAGGTGGAGTGTAAACAGAAATCAAGGAAAGACTTGCATGGTCATTATGATTAGTTTTATTTTATAAGAGAAATAAAATCAGTTAAATGATGAGAGTGGATAAAGAAATATTGATAGTAGAATTAATTAAAAAATAGATTGACATTCTCTGTTTTCCTTATCAACATTAATCTTTATCACAGACAATGAAAGTTTAGTAGTTGGCAGGATTTAATTTAGTCTTGGTTAGACAGACATTAAATTAAGAAAGACTGAGTGGGCAAACTCAACAAGAAGAAATTTGCATTGGCAGCAAAATGAGCTAAGTTACTAAGAGCAGAGACTAAGTAGATGCCAGGAAACCGACGAAATAATTGTCTTGTCTAGAATATAGTTGTTGAAGAATATGCAACTATTAAGGAAGTTAGGAATATAAGTTGACAAGACAATGTTGTACATTACTGATGTGAGGGATTGCGAAGGAGTAAAAACATCTGGCTTTCATACAGTAGAATACATTTCCATCAAATCACTTTGGGGAAGGATGATAAAACAGAGTCTAGCAACGCTGAGCCTTTTAGCTTTTTTTTGGTAGACTTCTGTTCTGTATTTGGATGTGGCATAGTGTGATGGGGATAAATAACACCATAGAAATGGATTTTTAATTAAATAATTTAATTTTCAGGGTGTTAATTGGAAAACAAAAATAATAAAAATGGAAGGACATAGATGTAATAATAAAAAAAATTTCTTCATCATATAGTTATTGAACCATTAAAGGTGATGCTATTTTAGACCTGTTTTGGGTTATATATTTCTAATAAGGACATAAAAGGGCCATAAAAACAGTCTTGGACTGTGTGTTGAAGTTTGATTCTATTTAGATAAAATGGAAGAAAGCAAGTCTGTAAAGCTCTGGATTCAAGAAAATAACAAATTTTGATATACTAAGAAAAAGAACAGCTAAGCCGAAAGACTTGAATGTGACAGGCCTTAAATGTCTCCATGGGAAAGGACTTTAAACAGTGAAGCATCTGTACCTGGAAAGCATTGTCTTAAAGAAATTTTTTTAATGTTCTGATCTGTAGATTGGTGATAAAGGGTCAAGAATAACCATTATTGTAGGCTAGCATATGATCCTGAAGAATCTGATAAGAGAACAGAAATAGGACAGATATAGCATCATGCATTTGGGGCAGTATTCAAAATAATGTTTTCTTAGCTGTACAGAAAATAAAATGATCAACTTGTCTGCCACTTTCATAAGGTTATTAGAAAAGTTATTTAAAATTTGTTGATTATCTTGAAATAAATTAAAAATATTAGAAATTAAATACAAAGAATAAATACTTTTTGGTGTTCATCTTTTAAGATTAGTGTGACACTGAAGGTGCATTCTAACCCTTCTTTCTTGGATGGCTAGAAAGATACTAACCACAGTTGTCTCTTGTTTCATGTAAAACCTTTCTTCATTCTAAAAGACAAAGTACAGAGTATATGACTTGGTTAAGTAATGTGAAATAGAAAAGTGGGAGGATAAATTTAGTCACCAGATTTTCCAGATATTTTGTGAAATTTTATTATTCTGCCTTTAAATATTTTTTTCTTTATACATAGTAAGAAAAAAAATAGTAAGCACCCTCCAAAACCCCTTCAGAGAACAGTTTTCTGAAAGGTATCAATCTCACATGCATGACAGCTTGAGTATCATACCATGTGCTTACACACACTTGCACAAAGAAATTCTACCTGGACAAAGTCTGCTATCTTGCAAAAGCAGTTACTTCTTTTTTTAACCTTATACAGATTTATTTCAGATTTTCTTGTTCCTTCATGTCTTTTTTTAGTTGCTTTACTAACCAGATTTTAACTATCTTCCCCCCATCCACCCCACACCCACCAAGGACTTCTTATTCCTTCTTACCAGTCTTTTCCTTCTTTCAATCCTTTATTTTCAATCTGTCATCATGTCCTCATCCTCACACTATGTGCGGGTGAATATATTATCTCTCTTTAAAAGTGTAATTTTACAAATTTCAAGTGTAATTTTACAAATTTTACATACAAATATGTATGGCCTGGTAACCCATTCTTACTCAGCATATGAATAAGTCTCTACTTCTAAACTAGTTCTCTATATTCTTGTTCTCTAGATGAGCTTAGTCCTTTTTACCCTACCTGTACTTTACCTTTCTTTTTAATATCCATTTTCTTCCAAGTTATCCAGCTTATTTTTAACTGCAGCTATATTTGTGTGCATGAATGGGTACATGTCAGATGTACATATTCTTCATCCCAGTCTCAAGTGATTAACGCACATTGCATCAGTATGTGTATGGATGTGTGTGTGCACAATGACAAGAAAGGTGCACAATGACTAGAAAGCTGTACAAATAAAAGAAGAGGAAAGCCAAACTTTTCCAACTCTGGAGGCCAAGGCACATATGGAAATATCAGTTAATAATGAGATTATTAATTCCTGGATTTCCTCTCAAAGGAGCTGAGTGTACATTTGGTGAGCTAAATATAATTAGTGCTATTATGATTTCTTTACTGTGGTCATCACTAGTAATAATATTGTTGAGTAGAACTTAACACAGTTGCTGTCCATCATTTTTGTTACAGGTACAGGCTTCCCTGATGTTCAGTCTCTACTTTTCTTATAAAATAGTGTTGTGGCTTAACCTGGCAGGCAGCCAAACCTGCAGTGAGATAGGGGAGAGAATTGGAAAAAAAAAGGTAAAATTCATGGGTTGAGATAAAGACATTTTAATAGGACAGAAAAGAAGGGGAAAATAATAGTAATAGTAATAGTAATGATAAAAGAAAATGCAAAGCAAGTGATGCACAATGCAAATTTTCACCCCACACCGACTGACGCCATGCTAGTTCCTGAGCAGCAGTGACCACCCACCTTGGCTGACTCCTCCCCATTGTATACACTCAGCATTATGTAATATTATATGGAATATCTCTTTGTCCGGTTTGGATCAGCTGTCCTGGCTATGCTCCCTCCCATCCTCTCTCTGGCAGGGCATGGGAAGCTGAAAAGTCCTTGACTTAGTATAAGCACTATTCAACAACTGAAACATCAGTGTGTTATCAATATTATTCTCATACTAAATCCAAAACACAGCACTATACCAGCTACTAAGAAGAAAATGAATTCTATCCCAGCTAAAACCAGGACAAATAGGCAAGAATATATAGTTAAATTCTATGCCTAAATTTTACTTGCAAAAATTTAAATGCGTAAAATAGTTAAAGGTTAGAGTGATGACTTTGCTCTCTCTTGAATTGCAATTAGAATGAAATCAACATACTTAAAACATGAATGTTTTCAGTAACACATGCTGACCCATCTCTATGGAAAATAGCAAAATGTTCTAACATTTTCTTCCATTCAATTTTAAACTATTTTTATATTCTTTAGAAAAGGTTGTTTGGGGTTAATTTTATTATCTGAAACCACAAACAGGAATCAGGTATATGGGAAACAATGTATTAAAAAACCCCAAACAAATTAAAAGTCTTCTATTTTCCCGAAGTATATCTTTTTAAAAATTGCATTAAAAATATCCCTAACCTATTTCAAATACCTTTTAATTAAGGTTTTATATCCATGACACATTGAAGATAAGCATTTTCTAGTTTTAAGACAGAATAAAAAATATCTTAGCTACTGAGGAAAAAGTAGAAGCAACAGCTAGTGATCAAATGTCTGTCTCACTTTCTTTGTTTTTCTTAAAACACAGGAATCACAGAAGAGAAACTTACACAACATAGAAAAAAAAACCTGCTAATACCTAGTACTTTAAAGGCTACACAGCTTACTACCTTGTAAGAACATCATTCAGTTGATTCACATGTTTCTAGGTAAAAAATGCATTACTGAACTTGAAGAATATTGTAGAAACTCTCAGCAGTGATCTAAAAAACATTTTGCTGATGATAGGTAATATGTGAAATGGAAAATTACCTGAAAACACATATTGATTATTGTCACATTAATTTGTAGACTTTGTCTGAGTATCTTCCAAACTTATGTTCACATTAACATATGCAAATGGTGGTACCTTGTGAAAGTTTAAATCAATGGTATTATGCTCTTTTAAAACCATTTTCAAATATCACTTGTACAGTTTCTTTTACAACTTGAAACTAATCAAGAAATAATGGCCAATTCAAATATAAATTCACTATCCATGCATTTTTATGTTCTCCTGCATTGAGGCATTTTCAGATGTTGTGAAGAATATCTGTTTTCCTAAACATCTTTAATTGTTTTCTCAACGGAAAGAGTAGTTCATCATTTATTTGGCAATACATAGAGATTTTAGATTAGCAAGACGTAATACTTTAAGTGTAAGTGAAGCTTTAACAACAGTAGTGTTTTCTGTGCATTTTTGTGTGTTGTGCTTTATTAATTTGTTGCTGTTGATGGATGGTCTATGCAAACAGTCATAGATAATACTGTTATGTTTTGTATCTATGCACACCATTGTAAGTAGTCAGCAATATCCAGGGAGAAATTCAGCCCCAGATTAAGACATTCAGGTTGTCTACAGCATCTGCCCATTAGATGTCATACACATTATAGTTGGTCTAAGCAGTACAGCCAGTGGAATCAAGAGAGCTCTTCAGCTCATCCTAAAATACATGTGCACATTTGGTGAGCTGAACACTTTTTTTCAGGCAACACTGTGCTCTCCTTATTTACTCATACATTAGCATCTAGTACCATTTGATTTGGCCTACGTTTTCCTTCTTGGTCTTCAGTTGCTACACACAACTAATTTTAGGCGTCTGAATTTGAAATTGATTTCTTAGATATTGTGGCTCAGTTTTGGGCTTAGACCATAAATTATAATAGTATTTTATTAATTTATGTTATAATATTATACGTTATATTGCAGATAGTAATATATAATACTGTACTGTACTGGTTTCAATTGGAATAGAGTTATTTTTCTCATAGTACCTGGTATAGTGCTGTGTTTTGGTTTTAATATGAGAATGATGTTCTCTGCCAGGTGCACAAGAAGCTGGGAGGGGAGAGGGCACTGCCAGGACAGCTGATCCAAACCGTACAAAGTCATATTCCATATCATATGATATCATGCTCAATATAATAACTGGGCAGGGGAGTTGGCCAGGAAGGGGCAGTGATTACAGCTCAGAGACTGATGGGGAGTTCTTCAGCAGGTAGTGAGCAGATACATCACTTGTTTTTTTCCCTAGGTTTTGCTTCTCTCTCTCTCATTATTTTCCTTTTCATTACGTTATTATTTTTACCATTATTATTAAGTTATTAAACTGTTCTTATCTCAACTGACAAGCAGCTGTGTGGTGTTTAGTTGCTGGCTGGGGTTCAACCGTGACAAATATTATATATATTATATATAATAATTACAACAATAAAGGAAGCAGAAGAGGAAGCGGAAGAGGAAGAGGAAGAGGAAGAGGAATGGAAAGAAGTGGAATAAATAAGAAGAAAAGAGGATATATAATTGAGTTACTGTTTAGATACTAGGAAAAAGCAGTACAACTGTGTCCTAAAATACGACAAAAATCTTCATATTCTGATACAGTGATCTCCATAAGCATTTAAGTTTATGCCTAATTGTGCATGAAGTTTACAAGGTACTCTAACTTTCTAAAGTAGGAGTTCCAAGCAAGCACTCTCTGTGTGGCTTTGGAAAATAAATAACTAATTAATTAGATAATGTGAAAATAATTACAGTTTTGTCTTTGCCTTTGCTTTTTTTTTTGTTTTATATCTACATGATATATATTAATGTAGGTTACTCTGACTGACTAAAGTTCTACATCAATAAAGCTCTCATTCAGCAAGGAAATCATATGGCTTGTTGTTGCCAGCCAATTTTACACTTACAATAATGTTTTCGCAAAAGGATTTTAATGTATGTAAAAATTACTTCCCTCCATTGTTTAAGTTGCTAACATCTGTACACAAACTATTGCATTAATTCCTACTGAGCAAGCCATTATATTGCATTTGAGGATTACGACTGCTATTTAGAACTAATTTTATGATTGATTTTTGGAGAATGTGATCGGTTTGCTTATTAAGGGAATATAATCTTTTATTATCAACTTAACTCTTCAGTTTGGAATTTAAAGCAGATGTGATGCTTGGGGTTTCAGTGCTGCTCTTAGTGTGGGAGAAGTTTGTAGTTTTACTTCCTTTTTTTCAAGGGCATAGAAGTAAATGAAAAAAAAACTTAGCAACATACATTTCTCATAATATCCTTTACTTCTGAGTGCATGCTAGCTGTTGGCATTAAACAAAAAAACTATTATGATATTGGAGATAAGGGCCCTTCAGAAGCACAGTGTATATCACCATCCACTGTAAATTACAGTCCACCACATACATGTTTTTCTTGAGATCATGTTTTACACGTGATTCTTCACGATTTTGTTGCACCATGAAGTCATCAAGTATTTAGAAGATTACAGGGCATGGACACTCATGGAAAAATAAGCAGTTCAGTTATAGTCTGAAAGCTGATTACTATATAGGGTATCAGTTATATTGAAAGCCAGAGATGCTTTTTAACTTTTTTTACGGTCTTTTCAAAATTAGGCTGGAAGATCAGTAGAACTTCCCTGAACTTCACATCTAAATGAGGAAGATTACATATTAAAGGACAAAAATATCTAATGAACAAAGGCATAAGCCAAACTCCAGTGTGTCCTTTCATATAAAAGACCTGTCTTTTCCTTGTGCTGTGAAGTTTTCCTTTTGAAACTCTATGGCTATATGGTTCACCATCTCAGGAGTTTAGATAAGTTCCTTGACAGAGAGTGGCATAAGATGGTTCTTTTTCGTACTGTTAATTCCTCTCTCTGTCCCCACACATGGAGAAGGAAGCACTGTTTAAAATGTGTCTTGAGAATGATTCTCGGGCCCTGCAGTTCCCAGAACTGTGTTTGGATATTGCCTAGGGGATTGCTAGGTGTCCTGGACTGAAGCTGTGCAAAGGAGCAAGGTAGCAAATACATCGTATGCATGGTAGCCCGTCAATGCTTGAGCCCACATCTTGATTGTGTGTAGTTTACTACCATAGGTATAGATTCAATGAGAAGTTGCATACATCAGCTGTTCTGATTAGTTTCAGATGTGTTCAATTTATAGCTCGTAATCTATATGTTGCCTATGTAGCTATTGATGTTCAATTTTACACAGTGTGCTCTATTTAAGGGGCAATTTGGGATCAAGTAGCGGTAAAGAAATATTTCCTTGTCTGTAGCAATACTTTCCTTTCAGTAACCACCTTTCTCGGAAATCTCTTGGCTGTGTTAGAATATGCAGAATGACTGTATGATATGTGTGCAGCATAGCCAATATATCCAGTAAGTGGGGAACTAACTGCAAGCAAAATATTGTCTATACAGAGCATCCAGAAAAATGGGTTTTACTGCAGGAATAGAATATCTCCCTTTCGTATAACTAGTAAGCCTCCAGTTAGCATTATAAGCAATATTGTCCTGAATAAAATAGGACCCTGATATGCTTAGAGAGGGATCAAGATACATGAACTTTTTCTAATGTTCCAATAAGATAATTAATCTTCCTCAAAAATAAAATGTCTTGGTATTAGTAAGGAGGGAATGATAAAAATATAGAATTATCTTAAGGAATGTTTTGATTACTTGCCTGTGAATCTGCAAATTCTAATTCAAACTTTTTTCTATCGTAACTCTTTACTTCTAAGAGACACATTTGGATTGTAATAAACAATCCAAAAGGTAAATAATATGGCATCAATTTGTAAGACTAGTTTATTTTAAACACAATAAAGTGCAATAAATTTGTTTTTAGAAGGCCTTCTTGAAGGCCTTTTATATGGTCCCCCATTTGATTGGAGAGAGATGTGTTTAACAGAGGGACTGTTAGATGGATAAGAAACTGGCTGGATGGCCACCTCCAAAGAGTTACTGTCAATGGTTCAATGTCCAAACAGACACCAGTAATGACTGGTGTACTTCAAGGGTTGGTACTGGGACCAATAATATTTAATATCTTTAACAACATAGACAGTGGGATTGAGTGCATTCTCAGCAAGTTTGCAGATGACACCAAGCTGAGTGGTGCAGTTGATTCAATAGAGGGAAGGGATGCCATATAGAGGAACCTTGGCAGGCTTGAGAAATAGGCCCATGTGAACTACGTGAACCTCATGAAGTTCAAAAAGGCCAAGTGCAAGGACCTGCACCTGCATCAGGGCAATCCCTAATATCAATCCCCAAACAGCAGGCCTGCTGGTGGCAGATGGAGTTCACCTCTATCAAAGGGGGAAAAGGATACTTGCACATGAGTTGGCAAGGCTTATTGAGAGGGCTTTAAACTAGGTTTGATGGGGGAGGGGGATATAGCCAGGCCCACCAGAGAGGAGCCTAGGGGTGGCATGCCAGGGTTGGGGGTGAAACCAATAGGCCAGCTCAAGTGTATCTACTCCAATGCACTCAGCATGGGCAACAAACAGGAGGGACTGCAAGCCATTGTGCAGTGGCAGAGCTATGACTTAGTTGTCATCACAGAGACATAGTGGGATGACTCTTATGACTGGAGTGCTGCAGTGGATGGCTACAAGCTCTTCAGAAGGGATAGGCAAGGAAGGAGAGATGGTGGGGCGGCTCCGTATGTTAGGGAGTGTTTCAATTGGGCAGAGCTTAGCAATTGTGATGATAAGGTTAAGTGCTTATGGGTAAGGATGAAGGGGAAGGCCAATGAGGAAGATATCCTGCTGGGGGTCTGTTATAGACCGCCCAACCAGGATGAAGAGGTAGATGAAGTGTTCTACAAGCAGCTGGTGAAAGTATGACAATCAGTTCCCCTTGTTCTAGTGAGGGTCTTCAATTTACCAGATGTCTGCTGGAAATACAGCACAGCAGAAAAGAAACAGCCTAGGAGGTTCCTGGAGTGTGTGGAAGATAACTTCCTGACACAGTTGGTAAGTGAACCTACCAGGGGAGGTGCCTCCTTTGACCTGCTGTTCACAAATAGAGAAGGACTGGTGGGTGATGAGGTGGTGGGAGGCTGTCTTGGGCTTAGTGACCATGATATGATTGAGTTCTTGATTCTTGATTGAAGGGGAGTCAGCAAAACCACTACTATGGTCTTCTGGAGGGCTGATTTTGGTCTGTTCAGGGCACTGGTTGAAAGAGTCCCTTGGGAGGAAGTCCTGAAGGGCAAAGGAGTCCAGAAAGGCTGGGCTTTCTTGAAGAAAGTCATCCTAAAGGCAAAGCAGCAGGCCATCCCCATGTGCTGCAAGATGAACTGGCGGGGAAGATGACCAGCCTGGCTGAACAGGGAGTTTTAGCTGGCATTCAGGAAAAAACTGAGCCTGTACCACTTTTGGAAGAAGGGGCAGTCAACTCAAGAAGAGTAGAGGGATCTCATTAGGTCTTGCAGAGAGAAAATTAGACAAGCAAAAGCCCAGCTAGAACTCAATCTGGCCACTGCTGTAAGGGATAACAAAAAATGTCTTTAAAAGTAGGTTAACAGCAAAAAAAGAACCAAGACAATCTACATCCCCTATTGGACGTGGGGGAGGAACATTGCTACTGAGGATGAAGAAAAGGTTGAAGTAATAAATGCCTTCTTAGCCTCAGTCTGTAACCGCCAGACCAGTTATCTCCAGGGTATTCAGCTCCCGGAGCTGGAAGGCAGGGATGGTGGGGAGCGGAATAATCCCCCATAATCTAGGAGAAAACAGTTTATGACCTGCTGCTCTGCCTGGACACTCACAAATCTATGGGGCCAGATGGGATCCAAATGAGAGTACTGAGGGAGCTGGCAGAGGAGCTTGACAAGCCACTCTCTGTCATTTATCAACATCCCTGGATAACAAGGGAGGTCCCACATGACTGAAGGCTTGCCAAAGTGATGCCCATCTACAAGAAGGGCTGGAAGGAGGATCTGGGGAACTACAGGCCCATCAGCATGACCTGGGTTCTGGGGAAGGTTAAGGAGCGATACATCTTTAGTGCCCTCACCAGGCATGTGCAGGACAACCAGAGCATCAGGCCCAGCCAGCATGGCTTCATGAAAGGCAGGTACTGCCTGACCAACTTGATGTCCTTCTATGATAACGTGACCTACTTAGTAGATGAAGGAAAGGCTGTGGATGTTGTCTGCCTGGACTTTAGCAAAACCTTTCACACTGTCTCCCACAGCATCCTCCTAGAGAAGCTGGTGGCTCATGGCTTGGACACAGGTATTCTTTGCTGGTTAAAACATGGCTGGATGGCTGAGCCCAGACAGTTGTGGTGAATGGAGCTAAATCCAGTTGGCGGGCAGTCATAAGCGGTGTTCCCCAGGTCTCAGTGTTGGGCCCAGTCTTGTTTAATATCTTCATAAATGATCTGGATGAGGGGACTGAATGTCTCTTTGGTAAGTCTGCAGATGACACCAAACTGAGCAACAGTGTTGATCTGTTTGAGGGTAGGAAGGCTCTACAGAGGGACCTGAGCAGGCTGGATTGATGGACCAAGGCCAAATGTATGAGGTCTAACAAGTGTGGGTCCATCACTCGTGTCACAACAACCCCCTGCAACTCTACAGGCTTGGGGAGGAGTGGCTGGAAAGCTGCCTAGAGGAGAAGGACTTGGGGGTATTGGTTGACAGCTGGCTGAACATGATCCAGCAGTGTGCCCAGGTAGCCAAGAAGGCCAACAGCATCCTGGCTTGTATCAGGAATAGCGTGGCCTGCAGGAGTAGGGAAGTGATTATGCCCCTGTACTCGGCACTGGTGAGGCCACACCTTGAATATTGTGTTCAGTTTTGGGCCCCTCACTACATGAGGATATTGAGTTGCTGGGGTGTGTCCAGAGAAGGGCAACAAAGCTCGTGAAGAATCTGGAGAACTAGTCTTCTGAGGAGAGTTTGCGGATACTGGGGTTGTTTAGCCTGGACAAGAGGAGTCTGAGGTGAGACCTTATCACTCTCTACAACTACCTGAAAGGAGGTTGTAGTGAGGTGGGTGCTGGTCTTCTCTCCCAAGTCACTAGCGATAGGACAAGAGGAAATGTCTTCAAGCTACATCAGGGGAGTTTTAGACTGGGTAATAGGAAAAATTCTATACTGAAAGAGTGGTCAGGCATTTGAACAGGCTGCCCAGAGAGGTGGTGGAGTCACCATCCCTGGAAGTATTTAAAAAATGGGTAGACGTGGCACTTCAGGGCATGGTTTAGGAGACATGGTGGTGTTGGGTCGACAGTTGGACTTGATGATCCTAGATGTCTTTTCCAACCTTAATGATTCTATGATTCTATGATCGGTACAGGCTGGGTGATGAATGGATTGATATCAGCCCTGCAGAGAAGGACTTGGGAACATTAGCAGAGGAAAAATTAGATATGAGCCAGCAATGTTGAGAAGTATGGAACATGTACAGCTGTTCAAAATTATTAATTTATATTATGGTTTTAAGCAGAGCAATATTAATTTATTATTATTTTCTTCTTTTCTAAGTATGTAGGATTTCTACAGCACTGATTTAGGACCAAATACTGTAAGGTATTCAACTAGCTATATTTAAACTATAAGTTTAATTCTGCTAAACTATTATAGTGCCTCCCTCTATTCCCTGGACGGGAATCCAAGCCATTACATTTCACTCTTAAGTTCCCTACACAATTAAAGAAGAGGCATAACCATTTCAAAGAAAATCCAAAAGCAGTTGAATGCTGAAGAGGGAGCCATGATCTTCTGTCTAAAAGGAATGCTAATTACAATAACCTTTCTAAATTATTTTGGAAGGATGGAACAGTTTGGAGGGATGGAATCCACTTGTCTAAAAGGGGAAGGGTATCTTAGGCAGCAGGCTGGCCAACTTGGTGAGGAGGGCTTTAAACTGAGGGACTAGGGGACGGGTACCAAAATGGCAATACTAATGCCATCACATCCAATGCAGGAATAAGCCAGGCCAACCAGAGCATGGACAAAGGTGCCTTAACTGCCTCATGAGATGATAATCATGAGACCAACCACCTCAAAGGTGTGCATGGCTATAGTGGGACAACTTGCACCCCTCCAGGGAAACTTGTACACTCAAGTACCTTTCTGAAATGCCTGTACACCAATGCATGCAGCACGGGGAATAAACAGGAGGAACTAGAGATCTGTGTGCAGTTGCAGGGCCACTCTTTGATTGAAATTACAGAGACATGGTAGGATAGCTCGCATGACTGGAATGTGGTCATGGATGGCTACAGGCTTTTCAGGAAAGACAGACCAGCAAGGCGAGGTGGGGGAGTTGCTCTTTATGTGAGGGACAAACTGGAATACATTGAGCTCTGCCTAGGGGTAGAGGAAGAACAAGTTGAGGTCCGTGGGTAAAAATTAAGGGGCAGGCAAGTATGGGTGACACTGCTATAGGCATTTACTACAGGTGACCTAATCAGGAACAGGAAGATGATGAAGCCTTCTATAGGCAGCTTGAAGCAGCCTTGCAATCACAGGCTCTCGTTCTCATAGGGGACTTCAACAACCCTGATATTTGCTGGAAAAACAACACTGCGAGGCATGTACAATCCAGGAGCATTGAGGATAATTTTTTGATAGAGGTGGGGGAGGAATCAATGAAGCAGGGTGTGCTACTGGACTTTATCCTAACAAACAAAGAAGGGCTGGTTGAGGATGTGAAAGTTGGGGGTAGCCTTGGTTGCAGTGACCATGAGATGGTCGAGTTCAGGATCCTGCGTGGTAGAAGCCAGGCAACAAGTAGGATTACATCCCTGGACTTCAAGAGAGACAACTTTGCCCACTTCAAAGACCTGCTTGGAGGAATCCCATCAGTTAGGGCTCTAGAAGGTAGAGAGTCCAAGAGAGGTGGTCAGTATTCATGGAGCACTTCCTCTGAGCTCAAGATCAGTGCATCCCTATGAGGAAGAAGTCAAGCAAAGAAGCCAGGAGACCCTCATGGATGAGCAAAGAGCATCTAGAAAAACCTCAAATGGGAAAGGAAGGTTCACAGTATGTGGAAAAAGGGACTGGCCATTTGGGAGGAATATAGGAATGTTGTCAGGGTATGCAGAGATGTTACAAGGAAGGCCAAAGCCCCCTTGGAAATAAATTTGGCAAAGGATGCCAAGGATAGCAAGAAGGGCTTCTTCAAATATATCAGAAGCAAAAGGAAGACTGGGGAAACTGTGGGCTGAACTGGGTGCACTGGTGGCAGAGAAGGCAGAGTTACTAACGCCTTCTTTCATCCAGTCTTTTCTGTTAAGGCTGGCCCTCAGGAATCTCAGTCCCCAGAGGTGAGAGGGAAAATATCGAGAAAGGAGGACAGGAGGACTTCCCCTTGGCTGAGGAGGACTGGGTTCGAGATCAGCCAGGCAAACTGGATCCTCGCAAATTCACGGGCCCCGATGGGATGCACCCACGTGTGCTGAGGGAGCTGCCAGATGTTCTTGACAAGCCACTCTACATAATCTTTGAAAGGTCATGGAGGACAGGAGAGGTGCCCAAGGACTGGAGGACAGCAAATGTCACTCCAATCTTCAAAAAGGGCAAGAAGGAGGACCTGGGGAACTATAGGCCAGTCAGCCTCACCTCCACCCCCAGAAAGGTGATGGAGCAGTTCATCCTGGAGGTCATCTCCAGGCATGTACAGGACAAGAATGTGATCAGAAACAGTCAACATGGATTCACCAAGGGGAGGTCATGCTTACCAACCTGATAGCCTTCTATGATGGCATGACTGGCTGGGTCAATGAAGGGAGAGCAGTGGATGTTGTCTATCTTTACTTCAGTAAATCTATTGACACTGTCTCCCATAACATCCTCACAGGCAAGCTAAGGGAGTGTGGATTGGATGAGTGGACAGTGAGGTGGACTGAGAACTGGCTCAACAACAGAACTCAGAGGGTTGTGATCAATGGAGCAGAGTCTGGCTGGAGGCCTGTCACTAGTGGTGCTCCCCAGGGGTCTGTGCTGGGTCCAGTCCTGTTCAATATATTCAGCAATGACCTGGATGAATGGACAGAGTGTACCCTCAGCAAGTTCACTGGTGATACCAAGCTGGGAGGAGTGGCTGATACACTAGAAGGCTGTGCTGCCATTGCAGCGAGACCTGGACAGGCTGGAGAGCTGGGCTGAGGGGAACATCATGAAATTCAGCAAAAGCAAGTGTAAGGTCCTGCACGTGGGGAGGAACAACCCCATGCACCAGTATAGGTTGGGGCTGACCTACTGGAAAGCAGCTCTGTTGAGAAGGACCTTGGAGTGCTGGTGGACAACAAGCTGACCCTGACCCAACAATGTGCCCTTGTGGCAAATAAGGCCAATGGTATCCTGGGTTTCATTAAAAGGAGTGTGGCCAGCAGATCAAGGGGTGATATCCTCCCCCTCTACTCTGCACTAGTGAGACCACATTTGGAGTTCTGTGTCCAGTTTTTTTGCCCCCCAGTTTAAGAAGGATGTGGAACTGCTTCATCAAGTGTAGAGGAGAACTACCAAGATGATCAGGAGACTGGAGCACGTCCCTTATGAGGGAAGGCTGAGACACTTGGGTTTGTTCAGCCTGGAGAAGAGAAGACTGAGGGGGCCTTTCATAAATACCTATAAATATCTAACGGGTGGGTGTCAGGATGATGGGACGAGGCTCTTTTCAATAGTGCCCAATGACAGGACAAGGGGCAATGGGCACAAGTTGGAACACAGGAAGTTCCACCTGAATAGGAGAAAAAACTTCTTTCCTGTGAGGGTGCCAGAGCAGTGGCACAGGCTGCCCAGGGAGGTTGTGGAGTCTCCTTCCCTGGAGACTTTCAAAACCCACCTGGATGCTGTCCTGTGCCCCCTGCTCTAGGTGTGCCTGCTCAATCAGGGGGGTTGGATGAGATGATCTCCAAAGGTCCCTTCTGACCTGTATCATTCTCTGATTCTGTGATTCTGTAATCATTCAGGCCTTTGAAATCAATAAAATAAATTTGAATAAGGTTCTACTAAATTTTAAAGTGAATAGCAGATCCTAGCTTTACATCTGCAAGATAAAATTATTTTTCCAGATGTGATCTTGAGCACTAAGCATAAATTCTGTGACCCCAGAAGACTCTCTGGAAGGTTAGACTGCGTGCAGCCCATACCAAAGGATTTTTAATGTACTAAATTAATCACGTTGTATGGATTTCACTCCTTGTTTGTTTATTTTATTTATTTGGGCTTTTATCTTTTGCATGTTGGCTGGGTTCTCACTTAAGTTGCTGTAAATCGTCATCTTCATCTAGTATGGCTATTTGGTCTCAACATGCAGAATGCTGAAACATACAATCAACAATGTCCTCGCAGAGTTGATGAAAAAGTGAGTTCTCTTCCTGTTAGTCACACCATATTAACTCTAACAAATTCCAAGCCTGACAGGATCGATAGTTCAGTATATGTTATTATTGCAGGTTGAGTTTTATCCTACACCTAGGACCAAACTCTTTGACCGCCTACACTCATGGACAACCTATGCATGTATTGTATAATACTGTCATTTGAGTCAGGACTTTATATTTATGAAACTCATTACAACTCAAATGTAGTATAAATAGTAGTCTGTCTTTCAAAATTCAGGATATACCTAATTAAAACAAAGCCAAGATTTGATTACATTGAAAAAGATAGAGAAACCAACTTTTCAGACACCTTATGCATACATTCCTCTTCTTTGTTTTACATGACATATTCTTGATTCATTGAAGATGTTATGTTGTCATGATTATACTTTTTAAAAGAAGCTTTAATTTTTATATTATATTCACTGGACAGTTTTAACATAAATTATTGTATATAACCAAATATTTTTTTTTAATAAAATCAAATACAATTATTAACTATGTGTGTTATATAACTTTAGATGACAGAAAAAGACAAGAATAAATGTAGTCTGGATTAAAAAAGAAAAGGAGAATGTAGTGCTGTGATTGATGAATTTTTTTCTTATAAGAGGCCTAGAGAAAGAATAAACGAAATGTGATTTAATCTAGGACCACATCTTTGATCGTTTATGTGTGTAGCTTCAGGCTTTGTCAAAGGAGACAAAGTAAGAAGCTAGTCTAAAAATATTGTTGTAGAAATTTTTCACTTATCAAAAGTATTAACAAAGACAAATGAAAATGCTTAAAAAGAGAGCTGTCAGTGGTATGTCTTAGGCCAACTATAAGACTGTATAACTTGATAAACAACATAGTCGTGATCCCTAGCTCATGCCTCATGGCATGCCTCATGAGATGTGTCTACTGAGAACTTTTAATTAGACACTTTGAGCAGTCTGTTTTCATTTGCATCAGAAGTGTCCAAATTCTCTTGAAATATTCCCTTGTTGCTCTTCCATCCTCCCTTCTATGCTTTATTTGATTTAAATGAGCATATAGATCTACAATATCATCTAACAGAGTTCTGAATCCCCTGAAAGATATAACTTTTCCAATCTTTGATATTAGAGTTAATTTTACAAGTTTTAAAGCAACACCATGCCAATTTATTTGCCTTTTTATATGCCATTTTCCAAAGAAAACTCTAGTTTTAAAATATATCAAAAATTGGCTTGTCAGAACTACATTTAAGTTTACTTGACTGTTGCTGTATTCTAATATAAATTTTTCCTCAGTTTATTTTGCTTCATGAAACTGAATATGTGAAGAGACACTGAAATTACTGAAAGAGTGATGTCTTCTTGTATCTATTATACTATAAGGTTGTGTATTGTGTATGACAGTATATAATACTATATAGACCACACCTGGAGTACTGCGTCCAGCTCTGGACCCCTCAGCACAAGAAGGACATGGACCTGTGGGAGCAGGTCCAGAGGAGGGCCACAGAAATGATCTAAGGACTGGATCACCTCTCCTATGAAGAAAGGTTGAGAGAGTTGGGGTTGTTCAGCCTGGGGAAGGGAAGACTGAGGGAGACCTTATTGCAGCCTCCTAGTACTTAAAGGGCAATATAGGAAAGATCAGGGCAACCTCTTCAGCAAGGCCTGTTGTGACAGGACAAGGGGTAATGGTTTTAAACAAAAGGAGGGTAGATTTCCACTGGATATAAGGAAGAAATTTTTTACTATGAGGGTGGTGAAACACTGGAACAGGTTGCTCAGAGTGGTGGTAGGTGCCCCATCCTGGAAACATTAAAGGTCAAGTTGGACGGGGCTCTGAGCAACCTGATCTAGCTGAAGATGTCCCTGCTCACTGCAGGAGTGTTGGACTAGATGATGACCTTTAAAGGTCCCTTCCAACCCAAACCGTTCTATGATTCTATGATTCAAATAAATAAGAAATGAGGGAATCCTAAATTCAGTTATTTTATGACCTTGATAGAGCTCAAGTTCACATTTATTATTTAGTGTTAAGGAAAGAACACTCTCTTATTGAATGCCCCTCCCATTCCTTGAAATAAAATAAAATAAAATAAAATAAAATAAAATAAAATAAAATAAAATAAAATAAAATAAAATAAAATAAAATAAAATAAAATAAAATAATCAGGTAAACCAAGATGCAATATAATTGTATATTCGAGCAAGTGACACTCACTGTAGGAGGTCTGGATTCTAGTCACTGCTCCAAGGACCGTGAAGGTATTTTATATTAAAATTCAATGGAATGGAGCACAGAAGTCACCTCTGAGGAACCACCCTCGTTGCAGATCTACAGCATCATGTCTTTTGTTTACTCTTTCTTCTACAAGGTATGTTAAATTATTTCCTGCAAATCGTTACAGCTTCAACAGCACCCACTGTAAAACAGCCTGTAATTTTACTCAAGAAAACAACTTGCTTTTGCTTATTGGATTTGTGTGGCTAGGGAATTCCTCTAGGGAATTTTCTGACATCCTTGGCTGATTTCATACGAGAAAGACAGTGATGTCTGTTCTACTTTTTAAATAAGCAACTTAGGAGCTTTTTAACCCTTGAAAATGAGTATGGTGCTGAGGTTCCAGAGATAATAGAAATAAAAAATAGCAAACTCACATGGGGAAACAAGGGAAAAATCCAATTTTGTAGTAGTTTTTAGAGTGTAATAGATATAATATTTGTCCTCTTAGGTAACTTAACTTGAATTCTTACTATGCAAAGTTTTTGCATTCATAATGAACAAGGTTTGGTATGAGAATTATGGGGGGGGAGGGTAGGCAGGGAACAAAAACAACAACAACAACAAAAGCAAGTAAGCTAGCAAACCAACAAAGCCTTACAGATAAGACTTTTCTGTGTTTACTTCAAATCAGTATGGAGGAACTGCATGAGAAAGAATTGCATGAGGTTTGAATTAGAACAATCAGGAATGTTGTAACAGTCTGCACTGGAAATAAATGTCCCTCTTTAAATCATCTGAGTGAGAAAAATAGGAATCTATGTTGTTTGTCTGAGGTGCAGACAAATGTATGAAATAAAAAACAGAGGCAGGTATGGCAAAAGTGTTTGAATTAAAAAAATATAAAAATTGAAAAAATTTTTCTGTCTGCTGGCATGAGACAAATAACGGAGCTGACCTAAGTGCTCAGTGAAGTTATCTTCATGGGGATGATTCAGCTGGGGAGGTAGCAATGCTCCACAGAGTGAATGAAGTTCTCTTGATTGTGCTAAACTAGAAAAAAAAAGAACCAACTCTTCTCAAAACAATTTCAAGCAGACAAAAGAATTGTCCTGAGCCTTTCCCTAGCTTTTTATCGTAGTGTTTTTTAGTAAGGAGAATAAGAAGAAAAAAAAGAAAAGGTTTGGAATTCAAAACATAACCCTCAAGTTCTGCTCTATAAGTGACAAACCCAGCTAAATTGCAAGTTCTTCATTATTTGCAGTCTTAAAAAGAAAATACACAGAAGATGTAACACTTGCATCTTGAAAACACAAATGGAGAAAGTAAAGAGGCCAAGGCACAAATGAGATATAATTACCAAGGGACCAAGAACAGCATTTTTTCCCAGATGCACATTAGTAATAATACATATAAAAAAGAGGAAATGTTAGCTTCCTTGTTCACAGAGAAAATGTTAAGTGTGAAACAATTCAGACTTTTTTTCATTAGACTTCAGAAATATTCATTCAGCTCTTTTTTCATTTAGGATTCTTAGTTTTTGTAAAAATGCATTCTTGTCCCGCAGTTCTCATGCATACAGGAAATCATCAAGGCAGGGAAGGGGGTGGGGGTAGTAAGGAGAGGGAATCAAAACCCACCAGCAGTATGAATAGACCTACTCATAACACTGCCACAATAGTACCACAATATCCTACATTGCTTCAAAGATAAGCAGCATGACCTGAGCTAAATTGTGGAGACGACAGAGAACTTTATTTCAGGCACCTTCATTAAAGACTGAATGCTTACCTATCCAACAAACCGAATATGTTACCTCAAATAGTTTGCTTGTATTTCCTCTTTGCAACATCTTCTTTCAATTTACACTTTGCCTAATGCATCGTTTTACTCAGTTATGTGACTTGATAAACCATTGTCTATGAAACTTCTTATTACGGCTTAGTCAGCACTGCATTCATAACTGACAATTTACCTGAACATTTGCCAAATAGAGGTAAAGACAACATATTCAAAGCTGAAAAATGTAATTAAACCCTTTCCTGGCATTTTCTCAAATTTTCAGTCATTTACCATGTTATACTCTCTTGGGACCTTCAGTATTTTTTAATATCTTTGTATGCCTCCATCTTGTCTGAATGAAAGGAGTCATCCAATTTCTTACATTAAAACCCTCTATGCATGTGTCATATCAGTGACCAGAGGTCACTGTAATTGAAGATAAAATCAAATTTAAATGACTGCATTGCCTAGAAACTCCTTAAGGCGTCTCCTTGTAGATCTCCATCTTCACACTTTTAATTACAAATTCTCTATTGGCTAATTAAGATCACTAATAAGATTGCCTTTTTGTTACTGTCCTGGTTTCAGCTGGGATAGAGTTAAACTTCTTCGTAGTAGCTAGTATGGGACTATGTTTTGGATTTGTACTGGAAATAGTGGTGATAATGTGGAGATGTTTTAGTTGTGGCTAAGTAGCGCTTACACTGGTCAAGGGTTTTTTCAGCTCCCCGTGCTCTGCCGGGTGCACAAGAAGCTGGGGGGGGGCACAGCCAGGACAGCTGACCCAAGCTGACCAATGGGGTATTCCATACCATATGACATCATGCTCAGTATATGAAGCTGGGGGAAGAAGAAGGAAGGGGGGATGTTTGGAGTGATGGTGTTTGCCTTCCCAAGTAACTGTTACGCTTGATGGAGCCCTGCTTTCCTGGAGATGGTTGAACACCTGACTGCCTGTCTGTGCGAAGTAGTGAATAAATCCCTTGTTTTGCTTTGCTTCTGTGCACAGCTTTTGCTTTACCTATTAAACTGTCTTTATCTCAAACTATGACTTTTCTCACTTTTACTCTTCTGATTCTCTCCCCTGTCCCAACATGGGGGAGTGAGCGAGCGGCTGTGAGGTGCTTGGTTGCCGACTGGGGCTAAACAACAACAGTTACTTAAATATCAAAAGTTAAAAAATGCATGCAGAAAATGACCAGCTTTTTATCCGTCTGCCAGACAGAAAGGAAGCATGCAGATTCTCTGTGAACTGCAACAAGATTATTGGTATCCATTAATTGTACCAGTACTTAAGGGGTGTTGTACCGGCACTTAAGGGGTGGCTACAAAGAAGATGGAGACTCCCTTTTCACAAGGAGTCACATAGAGAGGACAAGGGGGAATGGACACAAGTTGCTCTTGGGGAGATCCCAATTGGACACCAGAGGGAAATTTTTTACAGTGAGGACAGTCACCATTGGAATAATCTCCCCAGGGAAGTGGTTGACTCGGTCACATCGGACACTTTCAAGAGTCGTCTGGACAGGGTGCTGGGCCACCTTGTCTAGACTGTGCTCTTCCCAGAAAGGTTGGACTAGATGATCCCTGAGGTCCCTTCCAACCTGGGATTCTGGGATTAAAAATACATTTAGTTAAAATTCTAAATGCGTAGCCTATGAAATACTATGGACAGATAAGTACTCCCAAATTTTCCATTTAATACCAAATAAGAGCAGATGCAAGAGTTATCTGTGTTTACTGAAAATGAGCCAGTATTGGTTCCTGAGTTGACAAATTTGATCATTGACTAAGACCATTTTAGCAGTTAGCAAGAAGTATGTTTTATTGTACAGTTCCCTTCTGCAGTCAGTTTGCTTCAAAAAAAAACTTTAAAGGAGGTGTGCTTTAATATAAAGATCTGATGTGTGGGAAATAGGAATATTTTTTCTCTTATTTATTTGAATTAATAGTAAACAATATGGTCTTATTTATATGTGCTATATTTATACATTTCATCCATTCATATAAAACGATATGATCTTGTTTATATATGTTATCTATACACAAATGTACAGTATAAGCAAACTGCATAGAATTAAGACTTATTTTTTAATAACTCATTTTTTATTTTCTTTTTTTTTTTTTTTTTTAACCAAATAGAAAAGAGACATTTAAAGCCTTGAGGGTGTCTCTCTAAGAAAAATATTCAGTAGTTAGAATTGTGGTAATGTACATTGTAATCCATTTACAGAAATACACAAAAGTCATTTTACTTTCTTCATAGTTATGAACACATAATAAACAGATTTTTGCAAAAATCCTGAGGCAAAGATCCTATCCTAATGTCAGGAGACTACTGTCTCATATTGTTTTTTGCCCACAGACTAAGCTGTCGCCTGAAGCATAACAAAGAACTTCTTGTTTGTGGTTTAGTTCACACTTTTAAATACATCCCTGTCTTTTTCTTTACTGTAGAAAGGAGCTTCAGCTGTGAATCAGTCTCTCTTTAACACCAGATGAGTTACTTAATACTTCAATTTATATAGGGAAATTAATTAAAATTACTTTATGTAGGATCCAGTAATTCTGGTCTGCAACTGAACTTCATATTGACTTTAAGGATATTTTTCCAGGTAAATTCAAGATAGATATCAGGAAAAAAAAAAAAAACACAAAACCTAAATTGCCTTGAAATGTATGGCTTTATGTTATGATGAATATTTTAATGAAATTATGAAGGGAGAAAAAAAAAGAGATCTAGCATTTTAATTGTATTTACCAACAAGGACAAATTACTGAGGAATATGTATAGACTAGAGTTCTGTATTGTTCTGGTGTACTGTGTGCACATATTCGCTTTTTATTTCTTTACCTCAGAACTCTCAAAACGTGCTATGCTACACAAAATTGGCATATACTGTTGTATTTCTTGCAAAATAAAATGCTGAATAAATATAATTTAGAAGTTTACTGAAGATGTTGAACTCTAATTGAATACATATTCAGAGAAATTTGAAACAATAGTATTTCATGAGTGATAATTAAGAAAGTGCCATTATTTAGATATATTGCAGATAAACTATATCACATATCATATTAACACTCCTTTCTGTTACAAACAGCACTTGTAATAAATGGCAGTGACATTTTTGTTTTTCTCAAGCTAAACATTTATGTTAATTGATGGCAAGTATGCCTCCCATGATGTGTTCTTTACATAAATTACTAGATGTTTTTTGTTCCCCCTCATGGAGTGTCTTTCTAGCTGATATTTTGCAAACTCTCCTCATATAGGAATCATTAAACAAGGCAATTTTTTTTTTTCCTTGGAAAGCATATGCTATTAGCATGGACAGAATACAAAAAACCCCACTACCTGGCTTGAGCATAAACTTTAATTTTGTATGCTTAACATTATAAGAATTTCCTTATAAAGATGGTTATTATTTAAACCCTGTAGACCCTTTCCTTATCTTCCACAATTAAACTAATTAAATTTGAGTAAATATTCTGGGGTTTTTTTTGCAAGAATATCAATGCCATTGTTCAATTTTTTATTTTTTTAACTACATTTTAGAAACCTACTCAAAGGAGGACACAAGATTCCACACAGGGTAGATCTTAGAAGTAGTGTTTGCCTAATAAATGAAATGAACCTATGAAATCCAAATAGTAAATCAACAAAGGTGAGGCAATACAAAAAATAAAAATAGAATCACTTATGGTAAAAAAAGTGATTAAAGTAAATTATATTCTCTAATGAAATGCTGTTCCAATCAGTTGTCATGACAACATGCTTTAAACACTAGGAAGTGGAATCTATGACATTAAGAAGGCCAAAGTAGTATAACATCCAAGAACACAAAGAAGAATGCTTAGTGCTTCTCTCTTGCCATTGTTACTTATTTTTCTGTGGACTATAACCACACAGCAGTTGTCATGGTGCATCCCAGGGGAAATCATAGTCATCAGTACAAAACTAAAGTTACATCTCCAGGAGTGTCTAGTGAAAGGCCCTGCCTCATTACTGTTTCCCATGCTGCAGCTGCCTGCAATCTAAGCCAAATATTTTAAATAATGTAGATTGAAACTTTTGAAAACTGGTTAGAACTCCATTATCAAGATTAAATTAAGCTACTTCAAACACAGCAGATGAATTATGTATAAAAGAAAATTTATTCACCACAGTAATTTACTGAATAATAAAGCTATAAAGCCATATTTTCAAAAGCAGAAATAAAAAGTACCAAAAAAATGTGCTTAAAATGTAGCTTTCGTCTGCACTAACTAGTTTGAATATTAGGAATGGCGGTAAAAATAGAATTGTGTTTAGCCAAGAATTTCAAGATATTGAAAATTAGGGTTTATCTTCTTCAGAATAAAATGAAATATTCCTGAAGAATAAGGGAAATAAGTATCAAAGTGTAAGAATGAAAACCACTGTCTAAAAAGTTTACAATATAGTATTCTGATTCCAGTTCAGGTTGACTTTAGCTGGAGACTTAAACTTAAGACATCCATAAAACTAGTGAGTATCGCGAATCACTATTATACCATTACTATATCCTTTAAAGCTTCTGTATCTGGTATAAGTAAGAAACAGCTGCTGCATACATCATTAGACAAAGAAGCTATTAGATGCCAGTAGGAGTGGGGTGGTCTGGGATCATTTCACAAGGTTAGAAAAAATTTCTAGTCACATCTCAACTTGATCCCCAACTCCTCAGTTTCTGCAAGAAAACAACAAAACCATAGCTAATGCATGATCTGGGAGCGAGGACTGGATTACCCTTGGTTCAGATTTTAGACAAGAGGGGCAAAGACACTGTGAAGAGTGTCTCTGTCTCATTGTTTATATGTACATAGAGACAATGAAGCTATAGCTTAGTATTTAGATTGATCTCTCAAGATAGACTTAGATTCCCAAACATTAGTCCCTTTTGTTCAGTCAAACATGAGTCACGTTTATTCTAGGTACATTCAAGAAAACAAATGGGATTATAAATCAAAACATGAAAATATTAATTCCTCACTGTAAAACTTTACAAAACTTATAAGGTTCAGGATTCTGAAAGCAATGATTTCAACCTATGAGTAAAAAAGTTATTACAAGATCTGAAAATATGTATTAAAGATGCAGGAAAGAAGGGAGGCCAATCATATAATATTGCAATGTAAGATATTAGTCAAGGACACATTTTTCACATTATTTTACTTTTCTTTTTCCTTGCTGTCATGGTTTAGCCCCAGTTGGCAACCAAGCACCACACAGCCGCTCGCTCACTCCCCCATGTTGGGACAGGGGGGAGAATCAGAAGAGTAAAAGTGAGAAAAGTCATAGTTTGAGATAAAGACAGTTTAATAGGTAAAGCAAAAGCTGTGCACAGAAGCAAAGCAAAACAAGGGATTTATTCACTACTTCACACAGACAGGCAGTCAGGTGTTCAACCATCTCCAGGAAAGCAGGGCTCCATCAAGCGTAACAGTTACTTGGGAAGGCAAACACCATCACTCCAAACATCCCCCCTTCCTTCTTCTTCCCCCAGCTTCATATACTGAGCATGATGTCATATGGTATAGAATATCCCATTGGTCAGTTGGGGTCAGCTGTCCTGGCTGTGCCCCCTCCCAGCTTCTTGTGCACCCGGCAGAGCATGGGGAGCTGAAAAAGTCCTTGACCAGTGTAAGCGCTACTTAGCAACAACTAAAACGCCTCCACATTATCACCACTATTTCCAGCACAAATCCAAAACACAGCCCCATACTAGCTACTACGAAGAAGTTTAACTCTATCCCAGCTGAAACCAGGACACTTGCCATGTGTGCATATGAAGAGACTAGGGAGAGTGTTGACTATCTGACTGGCTTTTTGTCATATAAAGAAGGGAAAGTAATAATTAAAAACTTTGATTATTTTATATGTAATATTGTTACAATTCAAAAAAAAAAAAAGGTGAAAATTTTCATGAGGTGTGACAGAACTACTCTTGCTTATGTGTGAATGTGAGATCCAGAACAAGATTTTATACTCCTTATCCTGAATATCAAGCATCTTGATTTGAAACCCTCTCACCCTAGATATTCTTAAGATTATTAGATGATTCCTCTTTCTAGCTGAAGAAAAAAATTCTCAGAGAATTAAATTTTGCATAGTACATGTGTCCAGAACCCTCTTAATTCAATAACTGAGGTAGAAAATTCCCTAAACTGCAGCAGCCATTTCTCAGCTGTGAAAGGGGGAAGCACAACCAGTTCTGGAGCACAGGTTTAAAGATGGGTTATGTTCTGCCTGCAGGACATCACCTAAGGTTCTTTCCTCACTTTTCTTCTCACTTTTTTCTGACTTATTCATTTAATGTTGCCAATGTAAGAAAACCTTGGCACATAGGTGGAAAAGAGCCTACGTTGTACTTCTACAAGACAGTATCCTGAGAACTAGGTCTCTGTCAAGCACCCCAAATTCTACTTCTCATCAAAGTTTGTTATCATCCAGAAACTTGGAACTTAAAATATCAAATATCTTGGAACGGAACAGTGCAGTAGTGTAGTTTTTTCACACATTAACACTAAAGACCTCAAAACCAGCAGTTATAGCTCCTTTATTTTAAAATGCTGCTGCCAAAAAAGTCTTCCATCTTTAAAAAGAGAGCTTTGTTTTGAGTTTCTTGCCCTACTGAGAATACTTAAATCCATTTCCTGAAAACTTTGACTTATGTAATTTTTCTTTCTATCTTTATTCTTTGTTGAAGATGAGCTGTTGAGATAATCATCCTGTAAGTTTTCAGACTGCTGCAGGAAAAAACCAGGGTGAGAAAAATATGATTCTCCAAGCTAAACATGAGACCACTCAGCTTCTAAGTGAAGTTTTACATTCCAGCCTTTTTTATCATGACTGTATAAAACCAATATATAATGCTAAATACAGTATTCTGCCAATGGGAATAATGACATAGTGCAAGATGAATTATCCTTGATAAGAGAACCAGAAGTGCATTGTAAGGTACCCTAGAGAATGGAATGCTGAATTCTCAATCATGAGAGGGAAATTTTTCACAGTGAGAACAGTCAACCATTGGAATAGTCTCCCCAGGGAAGTGGTTGACTCGGCCGCATCGGACACTTTCAAGAGTCGTCTGGACAGGGTGCTGGGCCATCTTGTCTAGACTGTGCTCTTCCCAGAAAGGTTGGACTAGATGATCTAGATGGACTAGATGAGGTCCCTTTCCAGCCTGTGATTCTGTGATTCTTAATTAACTCCATACTTACCAAGCTTTTTCCTTACCTACAATTATGTGGAAATGAAAACAGTATTTTTATTGCTTTTAGTGCATTTTGACAAACTTCAGGAATAATGCATTGTCAAGAATAAGACTCTTAGTGTAACTTATCTGTCCCATTGGAAGCGGTTTCAGTAGCTTATACAATTTGAGTTGAGGTAAAAAATATAATTAAGTATGTGTACTATCCATCTAAGTATCTGCCTGAGTTCTACGCATAATTCTGCTTTGTTGACTGAAAGATAAAATTAATTTCTGAATTTCAGAAAAAATCTAACTTAAAATACAGAAATTCAATAGCCTGAAATAAATTCTTTTTTTTTTTTTTTTTTCAGAGAGCAAATTTTGTGTTCAGTTCAAACTACCTTGATTCTGGAAAACGATAAATTAGGGAAACCAATAATGAAATCTCTGAGATAACATAGCATATCATCTATACAACACATAAATAACAAAGTTCTTTGCACTGACTATGGAAAAGCTATCTGTGAAGACAGCAATATAAACACATTTTGGAGAAGAATATCAAGGTTAATTTCACAATTTTAAAATAAATATTGCTGTCCTTTTTTCCCCCTTACTGGAGATTATACAAAGCAGTAATTATTTCATAGGGATTATAAAATATCAATATCTCCCTTTTATGTATCTATGACCTCACTTTTGGTATTGACTCCCATTTTCCATGTTTCATTTTCCAGAAGTTGTCAGTGGTCTGGAGCTGAGAGAGGCTAAGTTTCTCCCAAAGCATGGCTCAGAAACATTCTTTTGGGGCAGCTCCAATGTCAACTGCCTGCACAAAAGCAAACTCATTCCTGTAGAGCCAAAACCATGACACCAGTAGGGCATATGAAGAGCAAAACTCATAGTAAGGAATCTCCAGGTTTGTCATAAAGCTATCCACAAACCCCAGATCCTGGAATTAGCAAACTATAAAGGAAACCCAGTTTCAGGGCATCTTGCCATGTGCTTTCATTCAAGTCAAAGTTCTTACAAAAATTAGCTTTGATCTGTGTAAAGCAGGATTAATTACATATTTATATACTCACTAGGGTGTTCATTTATTATTTCTGAAATGTTTCAGCATTGATACAATGCTGCAGAATATATTAAGACTTCAGAATCTAACACCTTTAATTTATTGTCAATTGCTCTTTATATTTCTATTTTTTCAGGGGACAGATGACAACCCTGAAAACCTATATTTAGTGCCTCTATCATCTATCTTTGTATTGAGTGTATCGGTTAGACTGTGGAGTCTGTTATATTTGCTATCTGCTTAAAAAGCTGTTGCAGATCCATTAAAACTTTCTATGCTGTTTACCTATCTAGATTGGATTTCTGAAACTTTGCATGATGGAGAAAGAAATGAACAAGGAAACAACAGTAAAGTTGTCTTATCACAAAGAAACGGTCATCACTCCTTAAAGCTCCTCCTTAAGATTGAGAGAAAATTTCCAGTGATGGAGAATGACTGAGTTAAACTACCTGTACAATGGCTGAAGTTCTCCTGTCTCTCACCCCAGAACTGATAAATTATTCTTCTACCTGCTGATTAAGGTCAGAATGCTTATTTCTTCCTTACTTGATATTTAATGGCATTGATGGATTATTTTTCTTAAGGCTAGAGAGGGTATTTCCCCTGACTTTTAGACTGATTTTTGCGTGGTATAAGGAGGTTTTCTGTCTTCTTCCAGAAAATTCTGGATTTAGTATATGCTAAATCCAACCCGACAATTTAGCAAGCATCAGGTACTAATTCCAAAATGGGGCAATTCCTTAACAGCAGTCAGAAAAGGGCTGAGGCAATAGTGCCTCCAAGAAACAACAAGTAGTCCAAAATCTCATGCATGAATCTTCCTTTTCCTTGTATGAGGTTTATGTGTCCCAAGCACAGGCTGAGGGTAGTCTTTCTCAAAAAGGAAGTAGTAAGGAAAGGAGTGAAAGCCTGCATTACTAAATAATTCCTAGATTAACTGGTAAGGTCACAGTTTAATTGAACAACATCCCTCACATCTTTTCTTTTAACTTGCAAATCAGAGGCAATACTGGCAAGAAAACCAAAGCAGTTCTTGAGCATTTGGAAAATAGAATGTTTGGGCAGGTTTGAAAACATTCCCTAAAAAAGTGAAAAGACTTTCTGAATGGTATCATTTTCTTATTTGACAATGATACGTATTCTCAAACCAGCAAATCAAAAGGCTGATATCCCAGCAGAACATGTTTGATTACTTGCCCAGAGTGAAACAAAAAGATAGGCCTGGAATTCTTTTATTTTCACAGGCTAAAGAGACATAGTCATTGAAGAGCTGAGTGCTTCACTTAATGTATTTGAAAATGTCTTGGGAGAAAATCCTATCCTTTAAAATTTCAGCTCTGATGGTAAACTGGAGGACAATGGTACTAATAAGAATGTAAGAGGCTTCATGTCATACCCATTTGTGTGGGATTTCACATCTCATTGTTAGTGCAAATGAAAAGTAGCTGGGTTTCGATCCAGTTTGGTGCATGCTTATCAAATGACAGTGGAAAAGATGTGTTTATATTAAGATACCTTCTTTGTCTCTTTTGAGCAGTGAGATCTAATCTTACCTGCTTATTTACAGAGTGAGATAGAAGTATTCCTCAGTGAATTACACAGAAGAGGCTGGGCATTTTGCCAAAGAGTACTGGTAGATCTGAGTGGAAATGTATATGAGTTTTATAACTCACCTCTACTTTTTAGGAGACTTTACTTGTTCTTGCAAGGTTATTAAAGTTATTCAAGGAATCTTCTTGCACCCATGTCTATCCCATATGCAAAAATGACAAATACAAGTGACTGAGCACCTTGCACTTTGGACCAACACTATAGGTACTTCTCCTTAAAACAACAGTCATGCAAAAGGTCACATGAACAAAATTTAATAACTAAGTCAATAAATGTATATTGAATTATTTCAAGGTAATTTACACCATTAAAACTGTATTGCAGTGCTTATTAAAGAGACAATGATAAATTAGTTACAAGGCACAAAACTGGTTTTTCAAGCAACAGAACAACAAAGAAGAATTCAAACAAAAATAAAGAGGTCTCGAGTAGCAGGAGGTATTTTTTATGTAAAATGTTGTTTCCATATATTTTTTACAGATTATCTCCACTTTTGGTGATAAATCCAGGGTTTTTTTGTCATTTTCTAAATTCAACAGTTTTAGATGGAAGTGTTTAGTTAAGTCAAACAGAAAAAATAGTTTTGTCTAGCTGAGCATGCTCACTTATATTACATCTATGATTATAGATTGGCTAAACTATAAAGACAGAAAGCCAGATGATTGTTTATTATAAAGTGTTTGCATTTACAGTAAGCTTCAGTTCTATCAAGGACTTAAAATATTCATAAATATTTGGGGAGTATATATATGTGTATGTGTATATATTGATATGAAGATGACTGGAGCACCTCCCATTTGAGCACAGGCAGAGTATGTTGGGATTGTTTAGTCTAGAGAAGAGAAGGCACATACAGGACAACCAGGTGTTCAAGCCCAGTCACCATGGGTTTATGAAAGGCAGATCTTGCTTGACTAACCTGATCTCCTTCTATGATAAGGTGACCCACTTAGTGGATGAGGGAAAGGCTGTGGACACTGTCTACCTGAATGTTAGTAAAGCCTTTGACACTGTCTCCCACAGCATTCTCCTGGAGAAACTGTCTGCTTATGGCTTGGACAGGTGCATGCTTCGCTGGGTAAAACCTACCTGGAAGGCTGGGCCATCCAGTGGTGGTGAACAGAGCTAAATCCAGTTGGCAGCTGGTCACAAGTCATGTGAGGGTTCAGTGTCGGGGCCAGTTCTGTTTAATATCTTTATCAGTGATCTGGATGAGGGGATTGAGTGCACCCTCAGTAAGTTTGCAGATGACACCAAACTGGGCTGCAGTGTTGATCTGCTCGAGGGTAGGAAGGCTCTATGGGGGGACTTGGACAGGCTGGATTGATGGGCCAAGGCCAAATGTATGAGGTTAAACAAGGCTGAGTGCCGGGTCCAGCACTTGGGTCACAACAACTCCATGCAACTTTACAAGCTTAGGGAAGAGTGACCTGAAAGATGCCTGGCAGAGAAGGACCTGGAGGTGCTGGTTGACAGCCAGCTGAACATGAGCCAGCAGTGTGCCCAGGTGGCCAAGAAGGCCAACAGCATCCTAGCTTGTATTGGGAATAGCGTGGCCTGCAGGAGTAGGGAAGTGATCGTGCTCTTGTACTTGGCACTGGCGAAGACACACCTTGAATACTGTGTTCAGTTTTGGGCCCCTCACTACAAGAGGGATATTGAGTTGCTGGAGCGTGTCCAAGGAAGAGCAACAAAGCTGCTGAATGGTCTAGGACACAAGTCTTCTGAGGAGAGGTTGAGGGAACTGGGTTTGTTTATCCTGGAGAAAAGGAGTCTGAGGTGAGACCTTACTGATCTCTGCAACTACCTGAAAGGAGGTTGTAGTGAGGTAGGTGTCAATCTCCTCTCCCAAACAACAAGAGAAAGATGAAAGGAAATGACCTCGAGTTGTGCCAGGGGAGGTTTAGAATGGATGTTAGGAAAAATTTCTTCACCAAAAGGGTTGTCAAACACTGGATCAGGCTGCCCAGGGACATGGATGATTCAGCATCCCTGGAGATAAAGTGAAAAATTAAAGATGCGTAGATGTGGTGCTTAGGGACATAGTTCAGTGTCGGGCTGGCACTGTTTGGTTTCTAGTTCAACTTGGTGATCTTAGAGGTATTTTTCCAACTTAAATGATTCTATGATTTTAAGACTCTGGGGAGACCTTATAGCATCCTTCCAGTACTTAAAGGAGGCTCATAGGAAAGACGGGGAGCGTCTCTTTTTCAGGGAGTGTAGTCATAGGATAAGGGGTAATATTTTTAAACTGGAAGATGGTAGATTTAGATTAGATATTACGAATAAATTCTTCACTATGAGGGTGGTGAGGCACTGGAACAGGTTCCCCGGAGGAGTTGTCAATGCCCCATCATTGGCAGTGTTCAACCCCAGGCTGTACAAGGCTTTTCACAACCTCGTCTAGTGCAAGGTGTCCCTGCCCATGGCAGGGGGTTGGGACTAGATGGTATTTAAGGACCCTTCTGACCCAATCCATTCTATGAATCTATGGTATGTACTTGCTTATAAATTTATTTGACTACTCTCTGCTACACATTATCTTGCTTTTATTGCAAGGTGCTATATATTCAGTTTAAAAACTACATTTTTTAACATCAACATAACTGTCCACATTTCTTGGTATTGTTATTCAGAAAGAACATCTAATATGTGTATTCTTGAATGTATTACTTACACTGTTCATTTACACAAGCTAAACTGGAGAGAAATATGGTTTTCCACTTTTTACATCTAAAAGATTTTTAGGATTATGACTGACTCACCTATTCATCCGATCTCACTCATGATCATCGTTTGTCTTGAAAATGGTAAAAAGCATCTACATTAGCATGAAAAATAATGTCTTTTGATTTCAGTATCATTCATACTAATCTAATAACGCTAAATTTTCTGGCAGTAATGGCTGTTAGATAAAGGTTTTATCATTTCTTGTCATATCAAGGCTTGCCTCAGTACTAACACACAATTCAATGCATATGAGTTCGTGCAACTTCTGCAGCTTCAGATGGATAGATAAATGCTAAAAAAACAACCCAAAAAACAAACCAAAACCAAAACCAACCAAACAAAAAAAACCACCACCAAACAAAACATAAAACCCAGAACCCCTCTAGTAACACTACTGGAGTACAGCAGTTAGCCCTTGAAATTGCTAAAGTAAAACAAAGAATTATGGATCATATAATTCAATAAAAGATCTTCTTTAAAGAGTAAGATTCTGAGTAGAATATCTTTCATGTTTATTAACTCACTAGTTACCACGTTATTCACTTCAGACCTGATCAGTAGAAATTATTATATATATTTTTAGCATAGTTCTTTGAGGAACCACTTGTCTATGCCTATGTCGGGTTAGACATTGAAAAGACTTCCATGGCTCCAAAATGCTTACCTGAATATGCAAAATACATCTAAAAGTCTCCCTTCATCTCTGTGCTAAAATTCAAGGTAGCAAATATTCATTCAACACTTTTTAAATATCAAGGACAATAATCTGACTGACAGGAAGGCAGCCATAAGAATGATAGGTGTTTAGACTCTAGTGAGTTAAAAACACTTTCCGCACCCTACCCCATTCTAAGAATTCACCCACAAGTGCCATCATAAGGGAAAGAGTGTTCTGTTGCACACACAAGTCATTACATATAACGACTCATTGCATAGCAGCATGTTACGATCATTTGAGTTTGATTAATTTGTTTAGTAGGTGCTGAATCACTTTTTATAACAAGCATGACTATATTTCATACTTCTACCATCACACAGAAAAATTCTTTTATTTTTTCACCACTCAAAATTGTAACAATACATAAGTAAATATTTCATTTTATATTACTTTAAGATTTTCTAAGAAAAAAATATATAATTAGATTAATATTAATTGTTAATTTTTAAAATCCTTGTTCGCTGCTGACTTAAAGAGAAACATGTTTATGTTTTTTTTTTAATATTCAGTCTTGGGTTTAGATAATAACTATAATGACAAAAATATTAAGATGAAGAAATGCTTAATTTTTTTTTGTAGTGGTAAAACAAATAATTTTGGAATGTTTCCTTCAAACTTGCTCTGATTTTTTTTCTGTTGTTAAATACATTCAGCTATTAATGTATATGTAGCCTCACTCAGTTCATTACCTTAGGATATTTCACTAATATAACAAGGAGAGTTTTTAAATGGCTGAAGTATATTTTTCTTTAATATTAATTATTTTTATTTTCTTAGCACCTAAATATTGTTTTGCAAACATGCTTATTTTAATAGGTACTCTAAACCACCACAGTGATGCCTAAGCAGAAACCCAGCATAACATTTCAACTTTATTAACAGTCTGGAAACATAAGGCTGATCATCATAATTTATAGATTCTTTAACTAATGTAATGATCCCACTGTACCGTCTATCATCTGAACTAAACAAAAACAGAACAAAAGCCTATAAACAAAAACTTTAACGATGTCTTTACCATTGTATGCAATCTTCCCAGAGGAAGATCATTATAACAATTGTCTGTGCATTGCTTTTGCCCACATGACTAAAGTATGTGGCATAATCGGTGGAAGCAATATGGGACAACTTCCATATAGGCTATTGCTGCAGCTGCCTTTGGGATATCCATGTAATGAAAACTGTATTATTAACCTATAGGTTTAAACATCTGTGCACTGGCTTGGTTTTCCAGACTAAGTGAGTTTGTGGTATTCTGGTCTCCAGAACTGCATGATCAACAGACATGTCTAGTGTCTCAGGTTGGGTATACATGTTAGTTGGGCATTCCTGCTTAGGTGTTTTTATGCATTCCATGGAGTAAGAGCATTTAAGTGAATTATACAAGTGTATTTAGATGAACACACAGGTATGTACAGCTTTTATTTATTTACGTCCAACTTTTCCAGTTGAAATTCAATAATAATGAAAAACACAGGATAAATGTCCATGTATATAAAAATGATCAGTTGGTTAGTCCGATAAAGACAATTTCACAAATTATGCTTATTTTTTATTTATCTGGTTTACCCATGAACTTTCTATTTTTAAAATTATTTTATCCAATGTTCATAAAACACTTTTTTTTGTTTTATACTTCAGCTGTATTTCTCCTCAATTCCTATCTCGCCTCGTCTTGTAAACTATGAAAGATTTTTTGTTCATCTTGATTTTTTAATCTTGTGCCTGAAACCCCTGAGATGCACACCTTGTGGAACTGAAAGATTCTATTTATTAAGTTCAATATAAATTCAGCAACATTTTATTATCTTCCTTTAGTTCTGTGTTTTATTTCTTCCTGAATTTAGGACAAAACCTTGTTTTTGTACATTTTTTCTAATTTTTTAAGTATTCTTGTAATGCTTGGAGTTGTGAATCACATTATACTAAGCACTATACAGACAGTGAGAGACAGTTTTTCCTGAAGATGTTTCTGAACTAGGCAATAACAGGAAAACACCTCTTCCTTTGGTAACTTGACTATCCCTTTAGACTCCATTATTTTCTATTCAGCTGTTTTAATGCCCATATTAATGAAATCTGAGAAGCCTTAGGGCAGAATTCAGTTCTCTAAAGATAGCCATCCAGCATACCTTAACATTCTGCCTCAGCTGTGAGTTTACATTTTGTATCTCCCACAACACTGTGTTGTATTTGCCAGCATCATCTGAATGTGAAAAACATATGGAATTGTACTGCACACCTGCGTGTGGGCAACTGAATTCAAACCTAGGTCTCTAATGACTATATTCCTCATCTGGACCTGACAGTTACAAAACAAGACCTGACCTTCAAGAGACTTATGCCCTTCTGTACCAGGAACTGGAAGACATCAAGTGCCCCTAGGTGTATCTCAGATAGCACAGGAGAGCAATATTATATGCAACTGCATCAAGATCTACTTTTCCATTAACTGTAATACACGCTTGGACACAAGTAGAAACCCAGTTTGCAGAGTTTGCACACTGAAAGTAAGAAGAATTTTGCCCCAAAGCAGGTTAATTCTCTCACCAAAGACCATTGGCTCTTCAGCTGAAGAGTTAGTAGACCCTTTTCACATTAAAAAGAAAAGAATTCTACACTTTTCACTCATTCATCAGGTTCTATGAAGTGTTTGCTCCTTCTTCAATATTTCAGAGAGAAAGAGATATCCGATCTATAGTGTTGTGTATTCCTCTTAGCAAAGTTATTTTAAAAAGCCCTGTCAGGTAGTTTTATAATGTTAGTTCTCAGTCTGATTTTAGAAAAATGTTGTAAAGAAATATTTCTAAAATTGGTGCCAGAAGAAGCTGGTTTTACCCTGATTTTATCACAGCTGTAACCATATTTTTAGCTGCATATTACAAGAGCAGGGCGGGGCAAGATACTGACACAAGTCACCATAATCTAAAGACTGGTGTGTATTTGCCACCCAGAGTGCTGAACATCCTTATTTTTTATGCATAACTATTTGGACAAAATATATAGGAACCAAATATAAGGATGCTTTTCTCCAATATGTGTACATTTTGGTCCTTTACCTGTAACTAAGGCACATCCTTTGGGAAAGAATTTACTTTAGGCCAAACTTTTGGTTTCAACTGAGAGTACTTAATATTAAATATTTTACTGCATTTTTAAATTACACCATGGTACCTGTTATTTTTATTCCATGGTTCTTAGTTAGGAATTTTAATTTCCTAGGATAAGTATTTGTGTTATATCCTTCTGTCTTTCATCCATTCACAACATTTTTCCCTTTTTTAACTGGATTCAGTAAGGCTACTTTTTTAGTCACTTTTTAGAAAACGTCTCCCTCGGTGGTAACAGGTCAAGCTTGACTTATTATGTGTAATTACTCAAGGGAGTTTAACTGGTTTTCTTAACTCAATAATAGAACACGTGAAGGGTGATATTGATTTTCACATTTGATTCAGTAGAAATAAATTAAAATAATATTGTTTAACTTGGAAAGTAGCAATTGAAATATTTAATTGGAAATCATTTCTGTGCATATTGCAGTGCCTAGAATTATTTTATCAATGCAGTATTTTCTTATAAGATCACTTTTACATGCATAAGCAACACTGCTAAATGCAAGTTTAATACAAATGGAAGAACACAAATTTTCTTGTTAACTGAAGAAAGTGACTGACTATATAATTTAATACATAAATAGTAAATTTAATGCATAATTTTAGAATTATATTTTTTAAAATTTCTCACTAAAATATTTTTTCTTCATTGTTTAAAAAATAATTCCAATGAGAATTTTTTTTTATATATTTCAATTTGCAGTTACTTTGTACTTTAAATATAAGTTCAGGGAGATTTTAGCAACTATTCATATATGCCAGGTTTAATGTATTGATTATCAGTATGAGAAAATAGATAAGAAGATGGAAATAAAAATACTGGGTTTTTATATTAACCAGAGTTACTGAATTCCAAAACTAATATGGTTTCTAAACAGTTTTTTACATGTCAATTTTACTTACACCCAGTAAACAATTTTGTGACTACTGCTTGTTCTCCTTTCTAAGGCAAGTTTCTATTAACAAGAAAATACATTGCAGCCAGGTAAGACACATGAATACAAGGCATAGGGTATTCCAAGAAACACCATGTATTTTCTAGTAGAAAAAGTCAGTAACTTACATTTATTAATCAGTTTTAAATTTAAGTGTCACCTTTTCTTATAAATAATAATTGTGCTAATGATTTTTGTCTATGATGACTTTGCCAAACTATTCACAACTAGCTGTTGTAGAGGGAAGGATCTCAAATCTCTTCCCCTTTCTGTCAAGTAAGAGAGTAAACGTATGTGATCCGAACAGTAATGGAGTCTGACAGCATTTTATTAACCAAACTTTACTGAGGCAGTAAGAAAGATGAACAACAATTCACCTGTATGGTGACTCACCAATCACCAATAAAAAATACAAGGTCATAAGTGATGCCGTGATTCCATCAGAATGCCAGGGACCCTTGATATCCAAGTCATGTGACAGTAAGAGCCTATTGTGCAAATGTTTTCTGAATGCAAGTAAGAGTCGTACCACCCCTTGTCTTCACCAACAGCAGTGTGATTTGAGAGAACCATACCTGACATGGATAACGTGGGCAACATCCTGCCTACACTGTCAATATTGATCACGGGACCAGGTGTCAGGAGGCAGGGTGTCAGCAATCTCTCTACACCAACAATGTTTGTCAAGGGGCAGGGTGTCAACATACAGCATTTTTCTGTCATTACAGAAAGATTTTCAAGTAATGAAAAGTAATAAAAAGCAGATGAGACACACATAGATTGTAAGTGCATTTGGATGTGCTGTAATTTATGACAAATATCGAGGCTGCAGACTATTTCTGATGTCAAATAAATCCCAAAAGGACTGTAAGAACCACTCTGAACTAGGCAAAAATAGCTATGGCAGCCTGAATGAGTCTATTAGGTAACACTCTGTGACTAGAGAAGAATGAGAAAAATTATTTTGATATTAAGATCAACTACTAATTTAAAGATGTGGGTGGATACCTGTTAATAAATATAGAATGTTGTTTGAGTGAAAGTCATGGATGAATCTCATGGGTAAAAATCTCAAGCTATTTATTATGCTTACAGTTCTAGTCTGGGTTGTCAAGACATTGATACCTTTAATTATAAAAAATGTTTTTCTTTCAAAAGATTAATTGGCTTATAAACCTAAAACACCAGAGAAATATGTCCTTAATCTATAGGAACTTGCATTTTCGCCTGTTTTTATTCAGAACTCTCACTCACTTCATTCTCTGCTGCGATTATGTACTTTGTGTACGCGTATGTGTGAAAATATGTATATCTAAGCATATTTTCTCTGCCAATTTCACACTGAGGGTCAAACTTTTTGTCTTGTATGACTTCGAAAATCAGCCAAACAAATTTTAGTTTTAAAATTTATTAAATTATTTCAAGTCAATTTATACCTGAGTAACTGTTATTCCAAGAGCATTTGTGTCTATATAAACAGGTAATCTGTCTAAAGGGATTTCTGGGAAAGAAGATGTGGAGAGTTATATTTCTTCCACATGTGAACTTTGTATATCCTGAGAAGGTATCTGTGTACTGGTATGAGTAATGTGGTTTGTTCTCTGCACAAAACTGAGAATACTTTCTGATACTGGGTTTAAAACTACAAACAAGTTTATATTTGGATTTTTTTTCTTTGTGTTACGTTTAAATTATAATCAGACTAGAGTTCATTTCCCTTTGCATTTTAATTAGTTCTGATTACTCATTTGGTCATCCATAAATAATAGCCTAGAAATAAATATAAGCTTCTGATAAAACTAGAAAAAAATAACCTTCCAAGAGACAGCTCATCTTCGGGATGTTTCTCTACAATATTGTTACTATTTTTATTTCATTATAAAAGAGTTCAAATTATTTCCTTTTAATTCCCCTTTCAATTTTCAAGAAAAGAGTGAGTGCAAGAAACCAAGCCTTGGAATACTACTCCTTGTTACTCATCCATGCAGGAGTCAATGATACTGCTAAGAAAGATCATGAAAATATCAAGCTTAACTATATATGGCTCTGGGGCAAGGGTGAAGAGCTCAGCAAGTAAGGTGGTTCTCTTTTTTATTCTGCTAGTAAAGGGGAAATATTCAGGTAGGAGCAAAGACATTCTGTACATCAACATCTGAGTGTACAGCAGGTGTTATAGGCAAAGCTTTAGTTTTAATGACCACTGTACCATCTTTGAAGGATGAGGACTGCTGGGGAAACTATCTGAGAAAATAAAGCAGGAACAAGTTTACCAGCAGGCTTGCTGACCTACTGAGGTAGACTTTAACCTAAGTTTGTTGGGGAACATTGACCAATGACTGAAGAAAAGTTCAGGTTCATAAAACAGTGAATAAATCCCTGGAGAAAAGCATAGTTGGGGATGCTCTTATATTTTCCCTGCCAAAAAAAAAAAAAAAGGCATCACTGAGGGCCAAGTGAAAATGCCTGTTAACAGATGCTTGCAGCATGGAAAATAAGCAGGTGGACCTAGAAGTCTGTAAGCAGTCAGAGAGCAATATTCTCATTATGATTACAGAGCCATTGTGGGATAGCGCTTGTGACTAAAGTTCTGCATGGATGGATACAAGTATTTTAGGAAGGCCAGGCCAGGCAAGCAGGGACTCTATGTAAAGGAGTCTCCAACTCATGGGGTTTTGCCTTGAAACTGGTGACGAGCCAGTGAAGAACTTATAGATAAAAATCTGAGGACAGAGTTAATCACACTGATATCTGCTAGAAGGAAAACATAGTGATCACAAGCTACCAGGAAGATTTCTGAGAAGGGCCAAGGACTATTTTTATGCAAGTGATCAACAAACCATTAGGGAAGGCATTCTGCTGGACCCGTTAATCACAAGCAAGGAAGAACTTTTTGAGGGTGTAAAAATAGAGGGCAGCCTTGGCTGTGGTGAACATGAGGTGGTGGGGCTTAACAGCCTAAGAGAAGGGAGCAAAACCAACAGTAGAATCACAGCATACCATTTGAAAAGCATGCTTAATATTCTCTGAGAAACGTCTACACTATAATTAAAATGAAAGTTGGAAAATAGCCTAATTTTGCTGAAGCTATTCCTCCATTTAATTTGTTAAGTAAGCAGAGCAGAACAGAAGAGAAGAAAAATTTCTGAAATCTACTTGGAATCTCTTCATTTAAACTGGCCACCTAATAATTCTTAGTTGAGGCTTTTCACAGATTTGCATTTTGAAGATGCGTATGTAGGGGAAGAGAAAAACAGCAAGAAATGTAAGCACAAATTAAACCAGACCTTTCTTAGAATTATATTTGACATTTTGTCAGCAGAAACTTTCAGATGCCAGGTATAAAAAAATTTCAGTCCTTTTCCCAGACTGACAACGTAGACATTCTGTTACTATATTAAACAGAGAGAAGAAAACTTTGGATTTATGTGTAATATCACAAAACGGTAGACAGCAGACCCTGTGCCAGGGGAAATGAGGGATCTCTGAGAATTGCAGTTTATTCTGACAATCATGTAATGTGAACTAATTACATAAGCATTTGAAGACAAAGGGAGATATTAGGTTTTACCCTTTATTTTAATGACAGTTACTTTCTGGCAGTGGTATTTCACTGTGGGTCTTAAAAATAAAATAGTGTCTGTCAAGAGACAGACAGAAATACAAAAGACAACACACTAATCTGGTTATTGTTTTCCATTTATATGTGAGTCTGCCTTCAGCATCAGATCACGGATATATGCAGTCCATTCACTTCTTGGTTTTCTGATTGAGAAAAGAATTCTTGACCTTCTTTTAACCAGACTGTCTGTGAAACTGTAAAATAGCATATATTCTGATTCCCTCCCCCCCCCCCCCCACCTTGAATATGCAAGACCAGAAAGTTTATTCTTTTGGACCAGGTGATTGGCGGTCTATCTCTTTGGCATGATCAGTTTTGGGCAAACACTCTCTCAGATGGTTTTTACAGTCCCATTTGCACACACTGTTTGCATTCACATTTGCATTTTACCAGTTGTAATTTAACCAAGTTAGCTTTCATGCCACCCATGCAAATAAAGTTTGCCCTGAGAAAGAGAGAAAAAGAAGGTGAAATAGATATTACAATGCTAAAATAGATGAAATAGATTAACTGTAGTGTGAAACAGTAATACCAAAACCAGAAAAAAAATATCCTAAGGAATAAAAAGTTTTAAGAGAGATATCCTGATTAGAGAGCAGTAGGTATTCTATCTTTTGCTGCCTAAAATGAAAGACTCTAAAACGTGGAGAAACTTTACATTCCTAATGTACTTTGCATTCTTCATTTTGGCTTTAAGCTTGGCTTCAAGCATGTACAATATTTGCAAAGAAAGAAGAACTGTTAAAGAAAAATGGTAGTACAACTAAGTACTGAATAGCACTTTCTTGACTATTGTTTGGACTACTTTCTGCTCTGAAGATGACAGAGGATTTGCCCCTTTCAAACAGTTGAAAGTAGCAGAGTTCCCCAGTGAGTCAGCTTTCTTTCATTAGGCAAGGTCTGTATAGATCTGAGACCAGAACAGTAGTTCGGATGTTCCTTAGAATATTCTTTTGCATAAAAGTGCAGATTCTCAAATGATGTGTGCTGCATTTTCATTTCTCTAAACATTCCATTTCAGATGGAGGAAAGCTCCTCTGTGTTGTGTGCATACAGTTTTCAGAGGGGTATCATGGAGGTCAGAAGAATCAACACATGTAGATAAACAGATTTGCTGAGCAGAATAATTATATTATTTTACCTCAGTAATGGCTGTGTATATCTTAGCATCCTTATACTGTATCTCAGATTGAACATAACTATTTATCTTATGCAGCTTAATGGAAAATAATTATAACGGTCTATGGATAGTACAGGCAAATTGATAGACTACCATGAGGGTAGCCTTTCCCTGAAATTTTACTGTCTATCTTTTATACCACATATGAAAGCAATTACACAGCACTCAGGCTTATTTATGTATTGAATGTTCTAGCAATACAGGAAATAAAATTCCTAGAAGAACCTGCCTAAATTTTCTGTTCTTCTAGGAAACATTTTCTGTGTTTGGGTTTTTGGTTGTTGTTGTTGCTGATTTTCTTTTCTTTTCTTTTCTTTTCTTTTCTTTTCTTTTCTTTTCTTTTCTTTTCTTTTCTTTTCTTTTCTTTTCTTTTCTTTTCTTTTCTTTTCTTTTCTTTTCTTTTCTTTTCTTTTCTTTTCTTTTCTTTTCTTTTCTTTTCTTTTCTTTTCTTTTCTTTTCTTTTCTTTTCTTTTCTTTTCTTTTCTTTTCTTTTCTTTTCTTTTCTTCCCTTTCCTTCCCTTTCCTTTCCTTCCCTTTCCTTCCCTTTCCTTCCCTTTCCTTCCCTTTCCTTCCCTTTCCTTCCCTTTCCTTTCCTTCCCTTTCCTTTCCTTCCCTTTCCTTTCCTTCTCTTTCCTTTCCTTCCCTTTCCTTTCCTTCCCTTTCCTTTCCTTCCCTTTCCTTTCCCTTCCCTTTTTTTTTTCCTCTTTTCTTTTCTGTACACAAGACACTTCAAAAAGAAAGGAAACTTCTGCATTCCCTTTTTGAAAGGAAAGTTTTTGCATTTAAACCTACATGAAAATAATAAGGATTGTTCCTGAATGGCAGCAAAGATAGCTTATTTTTTTCTGTTTGTTGACTGTCAGAGACACTAACTAATTTTGACCAAATAGGACAGGTAATGGAATCTTCCAAGAGAGTACA